>NC_081417.1:22273440-22520940 GCF_949786415.1 Peromyscus eremicus
AGATATGTTGGCTAGGTCATGTTTGCATATATGGGAAACAGAGAGAGGAACATACCATATAATTTCAGGTACAAATATTCACTAACAGAGGTTTGATGTGTGTGTGTGTGTGTGTGTGTGTGTGTGTGTGTGTGTGTGTGTGTGTTAAGTTTGATTCATTTTAAAAACAATTTATTTTATCTCCCAGTGAAACTCCTCAGTGAAAGGTACTGGTTCACTCATACAGGCCGACCTGTCATTCATTCTGACACAGACAGTAAGGGTCGTGTTGTATCTCTCGGCTTAATAATTTTCAATTTAAGGTTTGACTTGATAAACATTTAATTAAGTCATGGAGTTGCTCAATCCAGACCTAACCAGATGTGCTGCATGGGGAAGTCCTGACATTTTGTATGATTTGCAAATACACTTCTGAGATTCAGAATACACACAAACATTCTGTTCCCTCTGCAGTTTTAGTAACATGTTTTTGGTTCTCTGAAGCTTCTCTTTTTTAAATAGAGGAAGTGAAAATTAATTTTTCAGAATGATTTAATTTTTGTTGACACATTCATTTTTTCTTCTAACAAAATAAAATATTGAAAAATTACTCTGCATTTAGCATTGCCTATAATAGCAAACATCAAAATGAGAATGTATTTTGCGTATTGCCCAAACTCTAGAACTGTTAACCTCTTTAGTATTTACAATAGTGACCAGACTTGCTGAAAATTTCTCAAACTTATTTGCCTTTTTCTATACTGGTGTCATGTTCTTTGTCTTTTCTAGATGCATAAAGATGCTAAAATTTCAAATCCCTCTCATCCTGTCAGGCAATAGTCAGATACATTTTCATTTTAGCTTTTTAAATGTTTCCAACTCAGGGCTGGTTAAGAGCATTTGCTACTCTTAAAAAGGACTGGGGTTCAGTTCCCAGCACCTACATGAGGTGGCTCAAAACTGCCTGTAACTCCAATTTCAGGGGGTTCTGACACGTTCTTCTGGCATGCTCTAGAATCAGGCATGTACTTGGTATACATACACAGGCATTCACACATCCACATAAAATAAAAATAAATCTTTAAAATGTCTCTGGCTAGAAGGGGTCTCTGTCTGTCTGACTGTTTATTCTCTCTGTCTCTTGGTCTCTATGCATGTATACCAGCAAAAGCAGTGATGAATGTAAAGAATACTCAGCATATTCATTCACAAATATTTATTACATATTTAATGGATTATATTATCTGGAGTCCATTACTATTTCTGCCATTTCCAACTGTGTGCTGTTGGGTAAGTCATTTCATGTGTTCATTTGAAATACAGTTATCCATAGTTCTTACCCATCTGCGAGGACAAGGACTTTACTTACTATGTTTTCGTGTGTTCTGGGTTTAGAGTGGAATAGGGATGCAACAAACAGTTTCTAACAAAAGTAAATGAAGTAACTGGCTTCCTGGTACCTTATCTGGAGTTCTCTCTCTAAGAGTGAAAATTGCTCATTTCATGCCTTTTCTGTAACTTTTCTATCCATAGAATGATCCTAATATTAAAAAGATGGCTCTATTCTTTTGCCTCTCTTAGCATACTTGAAGCATTTCAGGAACTCAGAGAAAACTACCAATCGACAGCAGGGTGTTTCTGGTCGGTTAGGTCAGTTAAACATGTTAGAGCATCTACTATAGCCTGCTTCTTGCAGTAATAAAACAATAGCACCTCACCTTTAGTATGTTTAATTATCACTCAGAGCAGGTTTTATAAATTTTTTTCTTTCTGACACAGATAAGAAACAAATCCTAGTGGATAGGAGAGGGTCTGAGAGCACAATCTGCTAATATTAAAATATAAATATTGAATGTCTTCTGACAAAGCAATTTCACTTCTGAGAATCTATACTAAAGACATTTTGTCACATGAAAGAACAGGCATGGCTGAAGTGAGATTGATTACAGAGTCACTTGAAATGCCAAAGAAATGAAACAAGCCGGGGCGGTGGCCCATGCCTGTAATACCAGTGCTCTGGAGGCTGAGGCTGGAGAACTGTGAAGTCACGGTTATCTGAGATTTACAGAGAGACCTTTTAAAATTGATCAATCAATCATTCAATACAGACAGAGAGAAAGGAATGATTAAATAAATTGTGGTGTACCCAACAGAATAGGATATATTATATTCATTGTATAAAATACATCTACATGTATTTGGAAAATTCATAGTAAATATGAAATAGGCAACACAGACAATGTCTATAGTGCAGTACTATTGTCTAAAACAAACAATAAAGCTAATGAGATAAATTTGTCCTTTATTGTAAACGTGTATATCTGAAACTTTTCACATGGAATATGTAGGAAAGATACAATCAAAACATGTGCATGGTTATGACGGAACTTCAGGACATAAGTACTTAATATGTTTCTTTATTTCTAAAAACTCAATAATGTTAGTGCCACTCAGTATGGTTATTGTGAGAATTAAGTGAACCAATATATGTAAAGTACTTATAAATGCACTACCCTGTAGTGAGTATTAAATTCTAATTAAAAACTAATTTTTAAAAACATACTGATTCTTTGCAATAAAAAAGGAAGATAAAATAGAACTAGGACAACAGATATCTGGATCACTACCAAGGGAGATGTTGATCTGTATCCCGAGAACCAAGGTTATGAAATAGCCTCAAATCTCTTGAAGCAATTGTGAGGGAGGAGAAATAGTTTGGAAACCAGGTTACCAGGATCCACCCGCCCCCTGGTGGACAGTTAATGGTTGGGCAGCTCGTGGATAAAGCCCAAAGGAAAGATCATGCTTTTGGCCCAGATTTATATCCCACTTGAAGATCTGTTGCAGGGATGACATCCTAAGCTCCCCCACACCACTCCCTTAATACCCTTAATCCTCAGACGCTAATTTTGCTAATTTAGGTTGGCATCAGCAGCTTAGCAGCAGTATTAAACTGGTTTCTTTCTCGTTGTTCGACTCACCTGGGTCTAGCTACTTTCTAATAGAAATACCTCTCTTCCTACAAGCCTGGGCTTGGGCATTTGCTGCCTTTGTGTATCTTTTCCTCACTTTCCCATGTGAACGTTGTGCTGGCTTTTGCAAGTAAAATTTGCTACATTTTTTGCACATTTGAACGTTTTTGAGTGAAGGTAGACTGGATGTGTTTACTTATTGTGTAAGTACATATTTTATGGGTGATTTTCCTTCAAATCTATGATTTATGTAACACCCTAGAGACCCACACTTGGTTTAATTATACCCCATTTTCTCTTGAAATTATTAAACATTTTACTTACAGTTGCTATCACAAAATACGTAGCTGATCCCTTTTTAGAATTAAACCCACAACTCTGTATTGTATAAAATGACCTTTCTTCCTTAGATGGAAAGCAAGGCTTTGAATGACTAAAGGTCTTTTTCTTGGGGGTCCCAAAGTAGCATAGTGTAGAGTCGTGTTGGAGCCACTGGTTGTAAGAATTTCCCAACCTGCATCAGGGTCACCTGCAAAGCTTATTAAATAAAATGCAGATTCATAGACATGTTCCAAGACCCACTAAACCATGAGTTTTGGAAGCACAATCTTGAAATCTGCAACTTTAATAATTCTTCCACAGTTAGGAAATAAAACCCTTATGAATTCATTTTTTAATCTTAGAATCTTGCACAAGTCTTCACTTGCAGTAGTCACTTAATACGTGTATTGTGATGATACACATACCATCCCGCTCAGGCAGACCAGATTTTGATTCTGCAGAATAGCACTGGTGTTTTTCAGTTCTTATGGGGCTGGGGAAGTTTAAATGATAAGGCCTTATCAGCCACCGCAGCTGAGACTGTTTAGCCACATCCCTGCTTCCTATGGAATTATTTTGTGGAGACAGTACATCCTTTCAGGCAGAGCCATGCGGAAGATTGGTAGAAGGACTTTTCTGGCTGGAAACTCACAATCAGGAATGAGCAGTGGTGCTTAGGTAAGCGACTTTGCATCACTGTGACAGAACCTGACATAAACAATTCAAGAGGAAAGACTGACTGACTCACCACTTCAGAGGTTTTACTCAACCATGGTGGGAAGGCAGGGGCAGAGCAGAGACTTTGCACTCCCACTAGCCCGGGAGCTGGGTCAGCTGCAGTTGCTTACACAAGCTCAACTCAAACCACTCACACCCTTTGTGAATGGAGAAAGGCTCGCCAGAAGCAAAACTTGCTCTACCCGCACTTGAACGATACTCATCTGATCAGCACAGCCTCTCAGGTAACATCCATGACATCATGAAGACAGGAAGGAGGCAGGAAAGGCATGCCCCGAGAGACACTCCTCCTGCTTCCTTCAACCAGGACCAGTTCCATCACCTTCCAATAGTTTATTCAAAATATTAATCCATCCATAGATTGAACTATTGATTAGATCAGAGAGAGCCTTTAAGTTTTAGTCATCGATGGAAAAAAAATCTCTCTCACACACACCTATAGGTGTGCTTTACTTATTCTTGGCATCTTTCAGTCCAATCAAATTGATACTCTGGATTAATTGCCACTATTGTCAGTCAATCTCAAATATTACTGGAAATAATTTGACTGTGGAATAAGGACATAATATGCACTAAGCAGAGTTTCAGGAAGGGAAACACAAAGCTTAAGTATCTAAATTGTTTGACCCAGAGGGAAGGCTCTACAGTCTCTTAAAAATAATGTTAGAAAATTATTTACAGCGGAAAAAAGCTGACAGTGAATGTAGGGATTCTAATATTGCAAATCAACAGTGACTTTAGTCCTTTAGAAATGTAGAAAGATGTCAGGTAATGATGAGATAAATGGTAACTTATTTTCATTATATACTTTAATTCACATTAATTTTTGAATTTCTACAGAGAAAAAGAAAACCTTGGCAGACCACCCCTTCCTTTTGCCTAGACCTCCCAGGAAGCACTGCTCTTTTCTTTCTCTCACTCATCACAAATCCAGATACCAAATTCTGAGACATCCAACTCCCAAAAGCATCTAACCACCATGCCATCCTCCCCTCTTTCCCATCTCGACTGTCAAGATTTTCAGTGCAAATTGAAGAAATAACTTCTTCTACATCTTCTATTCTCATTTCCTGAGCACATCTTTTATAATAACAGAATTATCTCCCTAAACAGATCATTTCACTCACTTTGTGAAGTAGGAAGAATTAACAGGTAAAAGCAAATAAATAAATAAACAAGAAGGAATACAGCACATTTGGAATCCAGCTGCTTGGAGCACAGTACTTGGGTGCTTACTTACCAGCTCTGCAGACTTAGGCAGATTATTTTTCAGTGCCCCAGTAAATAAGTATGATAACAGCATTGCCAGTTACTGAATGAGCACTGTGTGCAACAGTCCTGTGAACTGGTACTCTTCCACCGGCCATATGAGAAAAGAGCATAAAGTCATAGACATTAGATTGCTCAGCTATCCAGCCAGCAGTGGTGGAAGCATTCAATCATCCCATCTTATGGTCTCACAGCAGGAAAGTACTCCTTGTCATACAGGGTGGTGACCATCAAGTGAGGGGTACAGATCGGCACAGAGAAGCATGTGAACGTGGGCGTCTTTGTGAAAGCCCCCCTCTCTTGGCTTTTACTTAGGATCAAAGGCCTGAACCTGGCCAGGCTCTTTTCTCATCCCTGCCCTTCTTTCTCTTTTCACATCTAGGTCCAGATCATATGAAATGAGTTCCTGTTTCTTAGCACAAACTCTTTTCATGTCTCACAGTTATTCCTTCAACGTATTCACATTGTAAATATTGCTTGAGTTCGGCCTTGTCTGCAGATCCTTTGATGTCAGAACTATTGCTCCAAGCCTGTAGGCACCCCTGACTGACTGAATGCCCTAGCTTGTGACAGTTGCTACCTAATCCTGTCTTGGCTTTTCATCATTCAAGGACACATCAGCTTGCTCCATTCAGATAGGAGTTCTCTGAGTCAAGGTATTCATTTCCTGTCTAGACTGCTGAGGACTTGCCTGATTTTAGTACTGAAAGGCCCGAGTCTGCAGAACCTGAACACACAGCACAGGACAAAGCCTGCAGATGATCTGTAGGCCATCTCTGGGATAGTAAGGAACTTTGGTTACCCCTTATAAAAGAATGTTTAAAGGTTTCTTCAGATTAACCCGAGATTCTCAGTATCTTTCATCTTTAACCCAAGACTTCCCATTGCATTCATCCCTGTGCCCATGGTGAGGACTGTTCCGGACCCCCCTGCAAACACCCAAATTCCCAGACATTCAAGTAGGTAAAAATGGCATAGTATTTGTATGTAATCTGCATGCATTGTTTCATATATTTAATGTAAATTCTAGATTACTTCTATTAACCAATATGATATAAATGCTATATAAGTTGTTGCTATAATTTCAAGCAGTGTGACAACAAAAGTCTGTACATGTTCAGTACAGTAGGTACAATATTATCAGAATATTCTTGAGCTATATATGATGGAGGTCAGGACTGCTGCACAGGTCCTGAAGGGTATATTTTTCTGGTCATTGTATTAAAATTTTTTATCTAGTAGAAGAGTAGAATACTTTAAATGCTGGAAAGATTATTTTTAAAAGGTTGTTCTGCAAGAGAGATGAGCAGTTGAAATGCTTCTGTAAAATACTGGGTAGGAAGGAAGAAAAACAAAACAATCTCGGTCTGTACTAAACAGTCTTCACTAACATGCTGCTGGATCTGTTCCTTTGTTTCATAAACTGTGCATAATTATGGTATGCAAAACCTTCAGATATTCTTGCTATGGAGGATTTAAAAATATCTGCTCCACATTTTCAAAATAAGTTTCTCATGTACAGTAATTATCTCATATAAAATGTGCAAAGCTTAAGATAATCAATTTAAATTTAGACTGTCTCTCTTAGGGTTGACTTTGACAGTGCTATAGTGTTGCCTCAGGGTATTTCCTACTAGGGTAAAATAGAATCTGATTGTTGGAAGTTCATCAGGGCTAGATAGGCACTTGACTTCACAGAACATTTTGGAGGGAGAATAAGAGAAGATATTTCAGAACTGTGGGACACCATCCCCCCATTTGTACACAACTGGTTATTGAAATAAATCTCTAAGCTCTGCAGAGAGCAGCAGGCTTTTGCCAGAACTGAAAAGTCACACTACAAGATGATACGATGGCATCAAACCTAGATGGCTCTGTAGCAGCCAGATGTAGTGGTACACATCTGCAATGCTAGCACGCAGGAAGCTGAGGCAGGTGAATTAAGAGACTAGAGCAAGCTTGGGCTGTATAACTAGTATAGGATCAGGAGAGCCATATAGTTTGACCTAGTCTCAAAATATTAAGGGTTGGGGAGGGAGCTCAGTGGAAGAGGGCTTGCCTAGCATGCTGGTGGCCCTGGTTCAATTCCCAAAAGTTCAACAGTCATAAAACCTAGTTGTACATTCCTGCAATCCCAGATACCTGTGAGGTTGAGTCAAGAGGACTGGAAATTCCACGCACAATTATAGAAATAAAGATTACTGGGCCTGGAGTGTAGTCAGTGGTAGAGCACTTTGCCTAGTATGTATGAGGTCTGTTGGGGCCCATTTTCAGGTTTTCTAGTGGCTTTACCCAGCAGGTCTGCATAGAGAGGATGATTGGACCACGGGCCTGAGTGCAGGTGTCTGAGATGGTCTGCACTTGGCTGTGCTGGGGGGAGGTCTTTTGTGCCATCCGTTGGCATTCCTATAAATACTCAGGCCCATTTGGATTAGGACCCAGATCATCTTGAGGCTATCCTGTATTTTCTATCTCCCCCCCCCCCCCCCCCCCGCTTCTAACTAATATTTCCTGCTGCTCCTACTCAAGAGTACTCTGGGAAAATGTGGGGGTGGTGGGTAGTTCTTTCACAGAGGTCCTGAATTTGGTCTTCAGCACCAAAAGCATACAATACTGATGATAAGTATTATAAAACTAAATTGCATCAAATAAAAATATAGCTTTTAACACATTACTACTAAAAAAAGACTACTATACTAATTTACAAAGTATGCAGCTCAATTAAAATTTCTATAAGCTCTATAAAAATAAGTAAATAATTTACTGTTAAATAAGCATGGAGTAATCAGTTTTACTCATAAGGAACTGAAAATTCCAGGGAGAGATTTAGAGCTCTTAATCTACCAGCTGGTCAAAAATTTAAAAAGAATACAAAATGCTGGCAATTGTATAAGAACACAAGCCTTTCTATGTACTAGTTTGGAGATTCAAATTGGTGTTATTTTTGTTGTGAGCAGTTTAGCAACATCCACTAAAGCTTTAAATGTACATTTCTTATGGGAAGCAAGGGGATCATGAGTTCAAGACAAGCCTAGCTACATGGTGAATCTCAGGCTGTTTATTTAGATATAGAGAACCTGTCTCAAAATGAAGCAAAGCAAGAAAAGCACATTTCTTTGACTCATCACTTCCACTGCAACAAACTGAACCTAGAAATGAATTCAAGACATGCCTAGCTGGCTGGAAATGTGGCTCATTAACAGAGCATTTACCTTTCCTTGCAAATATAAGGTCTTGGAGTTTGATCACATGCACTGAAATGTCTTCACAGAAATTAGCTAATTTTTGCAATGTAAAGAAATGAAAATAATTTAGTTACTTGTTGAGAGATGACTGGTTAATGGAGTGATCTCATATTTATAACATAGAATTATGTGGTTATTTAAGGAGAACAATGTTCACAGGGATATCAGTGAGAGAGAGAGAGAGAGAGAGAGAGAGAGAGAGAGAGAGAGAGAGAGATCCAGAAAGAAAGACACTGTCTGTATACATCTGAAATATGGAGTGTTGGTTAGGGTATGCATTATTAGACATACATGCATGTAAATGTTTTATGAAAAAACACAAGAAATTAAGAAGTGGTTCCCCTGGGGAGAGGAAGGAACTGGGTGGGGATCAAAGGCATATGTGGAATAGGGCAATTTTTATTTTTTTCTGAACTCTTGTAAAGTTATAATCATGCCCCTTGACCTGCTCTCCAATGCCCACTTCATTTGGTTCATAGACACTTTCCTAATTTCTGCCTATTGCTGAACACAGTGTTCTATACAAAGTCCTGTTCTTTTATTTCATTTATCTACTTTTAGACCCATACAATGCAGTATTTGCATCATTGTTAACATCTTTCTGTGAATACATTGCATGTTTGAGTACCAAGCACTTGGTAGAACTTGGGCCTATTAGTTATAACTTTGTCCCTCGTAATTAAACTTGATCTATATAATGCCCAGAATATCTATTATAAGTCTTTGCTTTTAGTTAGGATAGCTAGAGTGTCACAAAGCTATTCAAGTGGCTCACGTGAGCACTGGTGTCACTGAAGTGCCATGTATTACTATGTGAGCACTGGAATTTGCCTTAGAATGAAGAGTACACACATCAAAAGGTGGAAACCACTGATAAGGGACAAGAATAAAACATGCAACTATGACAAGAGGCAGTTGTACTGTGAGAAAGGGACCAGGAAAGGTAGATGTGACCTTTAGAACAACTTGTGTGTCTTCCCCCACCCTGCAAATGATATAAAACAGTCACTAAGATTTACTTCAGTACTAACACTTCAAGGACTAGCCCCACTCAGTATTCACTAAAACAAAAAACACTTGTACATGGAGATATCACCACCTCCACAATCGGCTTCATATTCATGAAGTAAGTCTTCTCTATTACAAAAATAGGTTGTGAATTTACTCATCATTAAAACTGTATGCATTCAAAATGACAGACAATGATGTCTAACACAGACACTCAGGTCCACTCTTCCACTTATAACTGTTAGGGGCCATCATCCATCACCTTGGGGTTTAGTAGAGCTTCACTTACGTCATGTAGGTAAAAAATGTGCTCAGGGGCTCCAACGAATGATTTCGGAAATAGTCAAACTCTCTACAGAGCTTTTTCCTCATCTCTGTGTCAATTTTGGAAACAGTGAGAGGGTTTGTTTCATTAGCCAGGAAGTTGCCGTACTCAGTGGTCTGGAGATGAATTTTCAGATCTGAAATGCAAAGAACCCCAAGTAAAGTTAAACTTGGAGAGGTGTTGGTGGTAACTTTAAGGTGAAGACATATTCACTATCTTCTTAGATTTTTACATAGGTGTATACATCATTAGACTAGAGTGATGATCTCTAAAGAAGTGAAAAGTCAGCAGAAATAGCGATATTGTAGCACAGCATAAGAATTTCAAATTACCCAAGAAACAGTATTTCACACAGCTAAAAACAAGCAAGCAAACAAAAACCCCTAGACCAGAGCCATTAATCTTAAATGTCAGTTTAACAGGATCTGGAATCGAGAGTGAGAGTCCTCCAGGCTGATGATTTCCAAGTTATCCAAGAAGGCTCTCCCCTACCCTAAGTTGCACCTTCTGGTGGAGGCCCAGATACACAGAGGCCTGAGGAAAAGTGTCCTTTGCTTGACGTCCTTCACTTTATGCTGGTGATGTGTGTCTGTTCTGTTGCCGCTGTTGACCACCACTGCTGTCTCCCTGTCAACCCAGGACCAGGGGACTCTCCAGGAGTCTTTTAGGCCTTTAGCATCACATGGGGACTGCTGTAGTGTCCAGTTTCGTGGCCTGAACAGCAACAGGGTTGTCAACCTTACCATCATGCAGAGGGTCACCCAGACCCCATGGGTTATAAGCCGTTCTAGTGAACTTCCTATTACAATATGCACTCACTCTGTCGGTTCTGTTCCTGTATAGAACCCTCACTGACACAGATCGCTTGTCATTGGCCAATTTTAATCTTTAGTAAATAGTTTGAAAAACTTGAGAATGTTAAAGCTCTGTCCAACTTGAGGAAAAGAGAGACTAGTAACAGCAGACATAGATATGGGGGGGGGACAGGCAGCCCCCATGGCTCACTTTTAGTGTCCTCTAGTTACAGATGAAGAAGCAGAAGTCCAGAAGGCCAAAATGGGGGAGTTATATGGAGGTTGTACTGGAACTAGAAGACATTGCACTCACAGAATCAAGCATCACACTGCACCATCCACTCTTTTCATGTCAATGGTTTGTGTTGCAGAGAACTGAACTCAGTTCCAGCTTCATTTTATTGTCTATTCTTCCTCAAAAGGCCATGTGCCATGCTTTTGTTACTGTGGATCCCACTCTCTAGAATCATGTAAGTAAACTGGGATTCAAAGCCATGTTTAAATGACTTCAAAGCCATTTAAAAGCTATAATTTGCTGTCGATCAATACAATAATTTATTACATACTCTGTAAAGCCTCGATTTCGCTGACCTGAATTTGAAAACACTTTGTTAATACTTCTGGCATAGCACCTGCTGTATTTTGAATATTTCCTATAAGGCTAACCTGTCTGAATATTGGTTTCCTAGCTGGTGGTGCTATTTTGAGAGACCAGAATTGTGGCCTATTTAATGGAAGATGGTTACTGGGAGTGGGCTTTGTTTGTTTGTTTGTTTTGTTTTGTTTTTCGAGACAAGGTTTCTCTGAATAGTTTTGGTGTCTGTCTTGGGTCTCGCTCTGTAGACCAGGCTGGCCTCAAACTCACAAGATTTGCCTGGCTCTGCCTCCCTAGAGCTAGGATTAAAGGCGTGTGCCACCACTGCCCAGCTTGGGAGTGGGCTTTGAAGTTAGGACCCACCGCCACAATTACATTTATTATCTTAGCCCTTCTTACCATCCTACAGTTTGTCGTAGCTCTAATTCAAGCTTACATCCATCTCTGGTTCTGGTCTAATCTCTCTGCTTCCTGATCCACCAAGATATGAACAAGCCATGATGCAATTTCAGGAGCTCCATCTAAACTGCTTTCCTCACTGTGGTGTGCTGAGAGCTCAGCAAGGTAAGAGCATTTGTTGTTTTTGAAGAAGCCCAGGATTCAATTCCCAGCAGCCACATGAGGGCTTGCAACTGCCCATAACTCTAGTTCTAGGGGCTCCAATGACCCCTGTGTGTACCAGGCATGCATATGATACACAGATATATATGTAAGCAACACACTCATACACATAAAATAAAACACGTAAATCATTTAAAAAGAAGCAGTAGAGTCCTTGTGGTAGGGAAGCTATGGGGACAGGAAGACGAAGCTTCTGCTTACACTGCATCTCCCTCAATTTAGGAAGCAGCGAGATGCTGGTACTCAGTTGGCTTCTTCCTCCCCCTGTCTTTATTTAGCTTGGGATTCACTCATAGGACAGCAGTACCCCAGGAAGAGTAGGTCTCCCTCCTCACTTAAGTCTCTGGAACCCCTCAAATACAATTTCCTATGTCTTTTAGTCAACTCCAAATCCTGTCAACTTGACAAGGAAGATTAAAACATCACAAGGAGATAGATATACTCAACAAATAGTGACCCCATTTATATTTTTATGTAGTTAAAAACAAACTTAATTCATACAAAATATGTACATCATAAATAGAAATTTTAATGTGTCACTTTAAAAAAGATTGTAGGAGAGCAGAATTGAAGCTCAAGAAATAAGCATGTGTTGTCCCAAGGAAGGCTAACAGGGAGCCATTTTGAGCTATGGGTGGATGCCACTCATAGCTGGGGGAGGGGTGATGAGGTTCTTGAAAGGTTGAGATATAGGGCATTGGATTCTTCTTCAGTGTCTTGAATAGATTTTGCATCAAAGTTGTTCTTTACTGAATCAATTACCTGCTTAACTCAATTTTAAGCAATTACACTTCGTTTCATGCCTTGTTTGTCTGTCATTTTGATGGTGCAGATTTTTATGTAATTTTGCAGTTTGTATTTTCACTACCAAAGATTATTTGCCAACAGAAGCAACACAAATGATGGCATTTCTTTCAAAACCATGATATTTTGCTCAGTGACATATGTTTCTTTTAAGCTAAATAACTTTCAAACCTTTTCCCTGCCAATGAGAAGTTGTAGTGAAATACCTCCTTTGCTCCAGACCCTGGAGGAATCTTAGCATGCTGGAGTCCTAGAAAATGGAATAAGTGACCTATTTCCTTCACCAGCACCAATATTATCCATATCCAGACATTTGCATAGTGTTCAGGGTTGTATAGTTTTCAAAATGGTTCACTATTTTTTCCCTTGCATTTCTTTAAATGATCATCTAAGTAGGGTGGCAGCAATAGGCTTTGCAATCAAGTTCATCTGGATAAACAGGCTTCTTTACCATAGGAACTGAAAGGCTTTAATAGAATAATTTAGGGGTGCTGTGGATATCATTCTGTATAAATAAAACACTGATTGGCCAGTGGCCAGGCAGGAAATATAGGTGGGACAAGGAAAGAGGAGAATTCTGGGAAGTGGAAGGCTGAGTAAGGGAGACACTGCCAGCCACGGTGAGGAAAACAACATGTTAAGATACTGGTAAGCCACAAGCCACATGGCAGCTTATAGATTAATAGAAATGGGTTAATTTAAGATATAATAACAGTTAGCAAGAAGCCTGCCATAGCCATAAAGTTTGTAAGCAATATAAGCGTCTGTGTGTTTATTTTATAGGTGGGCTGTCTGGACTGCTGGGGATTGGCGGGACCCGGAGGGAAAACTCTAGCTACATAGGGTATTATTTCTTTGTAAAGAGCAGGACACATACCTTTCAAGCCACTAAGAAACAAGAGAGCTGCCCTCAGAACACATGTGGGGAGATCAAACTACCATTTTATTAATAGAGGTAGCATGGTATTTTCTTTATTAAATGAGGAAATATGATGTTTTACAGACTGTGGCATCCCTATGTACTTAATGAATATAATAGTTTCTAAACAGCAATAGAAAAGAAATCCATTAGGCCATTTTAATGAATGAGAGTACTTTATGACATAAAGTGGTAGGTATTTATGTATGCCTGAATGCATGTTTGTCAGGATGTAAAATGCTTCTTTTGAGTTTGAAACTACCCCCATGAAGGGAATGATCCAAAGCCAGGTGGATAGTGAATGAGACAGTATCTTCATTATTACCTTCTGTGGTGGTTTAAATAGGTATGGCCCCCATAGACTCATGTTTGAATGCTTGACCCATAGGGAGTGACACTAAGAGCTATGGCCTTGTTAGAAGAACTGTGGGGGTGAGCTTTGAGGTCTCATATGCTCAAACTACACCCAGCATGGTATCCACAGTCTCCTTCTTCTATCTACAGATCAAGATGTAGAACTTTCAGCTCCTTCTCCAACACCATGTTTGCCTGCATGCCACCATGTCCCACCATGATGATAATGGACTAAACCTCCAAAACTATAATCCGGGACCAATTAAATGTTTTCCTTTATAAGAGTTGCCATGGTCATGGTGTCTCTTCATTAGCAACAGAAACCCTAACTAAGACACCTTGTGTTCACTGATTGGCAGATATTTTGGAAAATTATTTTATCTTGTGAAGCTTGCTATTTGGACCTGATTTTAATATTTAAAATTGAAAGTTGGGTGTGCTAGTACACGTCTGTAACCCTAGGTCTCTGGAGGCTGAGGTAGAAAGATCAAGAGTTTGGGACCAACTTGGGTTACCTAGGGAAATTCTAAGTCAACAAACAAACAAAAAGGAACTTCTCTTCTCTCTTGGAAGTTATGCCAAGGAGGCAACTTAGACGCACCTGTCATCCAGAGTACTGCTGCAGCCATTGGATCCTTCCCATCTTCCAACTCTGCTAGTGCTGAGCTCAAGGGGGCCTGCTGATCTTTCTCAACTCCGTTTTCTGATCCAGAAAATATTAGAAAGCTCGAATGGCATAAGTAAGGCCCTGGGTATCACCTCTAGTACACACACACACACACACACACACACACACACACACATACATACACATACATGGCATGGGTAAGGCCCTGGGTATCACCTCTAGTACACACACACACACACACACACACACACACACACAAACATATACATACATACACATACATGGCATGGGGGGAGTCTATACAGTCAAGCTATGGCAAGGGCTAAATAAATGATATCTCTGGTTTAATCACCAGCTTAAAAAGGCAACTGCAGTATATCAAGAGGCAGTATATAGAGACTACTTCAAGATGTTAATTTTTCTCTTTTGTGTATTCATCTACTTCCTAAACAGTTTGATTGTCTAAGAACTTTGACTTTTATTCTCTAAGTGGGGAATTTCCCACCTGATGTACTCAGTCCCATCACTAGATTTAGTAATTATCTAGACTTTAATACCTATACCTGTTATGGTTTCAGTATGGAATATCCCCCCCCCCCCAGGCTCTTGGGTTTGAATACTTGGTACACAGATGGCGGTGCTGTTTGGGAGAGTGTAGAACCTCTGGGTGATAGAGTCTAGTGGGTAAGTCTAGCTGGTAAGCCTGTTGGGAGAAGTCCTAGAAAATTGCAGCCCTTTCTCTGCTTCTAATCCTAAAAATGGGAGCAGACCATACCCAAGCTCCTGCCACATGGACTGACCCATTGTGTATTTTTTGCCAAGATGGACTGGTCATCCCTCAAACTGTGAGACACACTACTTCTTTATTTCCTTAAGTTGTGTATATCAGACATTTTGTCACAACAATGAGAAAATAATTAATATAAAGCCATGCACTTCTTCCTCTATTTTGCTAACTTAATATTATTCATATGGTATTAAAACTTCATAATTCCCTTCAGTCCTTTAGTATGTCAAATCTTGCTGTGGAATGTCATTCTGTGTGCTGTGAATGTATTGCTCTGATTGGTTGATAAGTAAAATGCTGATTTGCCAGTAGCCAGGCAGGCAGTATAGGCAGGATAAGCAGACAAGAAGAATTCTGGGAAGAGGAAGGACTGAGTCAGGAGTCACCAGCCAGACACAGTGGAAGCAAGATGACAAGGCAGAACTGAGAAAAGTTACCAAGCCACATGGCTAAACATAGATAAGAATTAAGGGTTAATTTAAGTGTAAGAGCTAGTCAGTAATAAGCCTGAGCTCATGGCCATACAGTTCATAATTAATATAAGCCTCTCTCTGTTTACTTGGGTCTGAGTGGCTGCAGGACCAGGCAGGAGAGATCCATCCTGACTGCAGGGCCTGGGCAGGACTGGAGAAACTTCCAACTACAAAATCTTCTTTTCCTCCCTCCCTCCCACCCTCCCTCCCTCGACCTCTCCCCTCTTCCTCCTCCCTCTCCTCTTCCCCTCAATCCCCCCTCTAACTCTCCCTCTTTTGTTTTCTCTTTACTCCCTTTCTAGGGTCTTGAAGTTTTGCACATGTAGGTAAGGCTAGAACTCTGCTTCAGCGTCCCCACTGCTGGAATTATAGGCATCTCTCACATCTCTTTGCTGATTCCCACTCCTACCTTTTCTTGTTTTGGATTATCATCTGACACTCAGGTTCTTTTGTCAATCTATTAACTGATTTTCCTAGGCTCTTTGCTGTTAATGAGCTCCTCACATAAAATTTACTTTTTCCTAAGAACTGTTTCAATCTTGTCCTGCTCTTACAAGTGGCTTATAAGAGCTGCTTGGTGTTCTAAGTAATTTAAGACAGGATTTATAGATGTATAGAGTGTTTTATCACTAATAAGATGGTTTTAATATGTGTCATCTCTTAACTTTTCATTGATCCCCATTTCATAGATGAAGAAAATGAGGCCTGGAGAGGTTGTGTGTCCATATCTGTTGCTGGACTTAGATGTGACTCCTATCCTTACCCAGTGTTACCAACAGCATCCTGACCTTCACAATCAAACTTTCAAGGCACCTCAACATTTTTCTCAACTTTAACTCCAGCCTCATCTCCAGTTGTTGCAATGCTACTGCCAGACTGATTCACTTGACTTTTGCTTCCTTTAAGTCACTGGCTCCCCAAATGCCCAGAATGTTTATCTGTTTTAAGCTTTCCTCCAAAGTCATCTCCATGAGTATTCCTAAAATACTATTTTTCAAGTTTGATTCACTGTCATGTGTAAACTGGAACTATTTTTGTATTTTTAATTTTTAGTGATTTTTTTCCTTACCAATGATATCCTGAGATAGATATCACTTTGGTACTTAATAGTCTTACTATTCTTCTTATTTTTCACAGCACTTAATTCAATTTTTTTTCAAATGTATGACCCTCAAACATTATATTTCATTTGTGATTGAAATCTGGCACCAGAAGACTAGTGTACAGCACCTCATTTTGAAGTCCAGTGAGGTTTTTGTTTGCTTGTTTGTTTTGAAAAAGGAACTTGCTCAGGCTGGCCTCAAACTTTATCCTCCTGCCTCAGCCTCCTAAGTACTACAACACAGACATGTGGCACCACACAGCCTTCTTCACTTTCTTATTCCCAGGAATGAGAGTGTCCAAAATCAGTTCTCACTGAGGCAGAACAGAATCAACAGTCGTGTGTCAAATACAAAGAATCCAAACCTGGAAATGGGTGCTATTTCCAGACTTCTGATCTAGCAGAAGATCTAGAACCAGAATCTAATGCTTGTTGTATAGGCATTGCTATTCAGAGCCAGTTTTACAGTTCACAAACATCTCCAGGTATTTCTGGTTCTTCCCTGAATTGGGAGATAAATCTGAGAGGTAAAATCTAAGTATCAGATAAGGCAGTTCCAAAGCCAAAGACTCCATAGCTTGTTTCCACCCCAGAGCTGGGAAGCATAGACAGGCAGGATTTGTGCTATACAGAACAGTCTTAGGCTTCAGGAGGCTGGAGAGGGAAGGATGTAAGGTATACTTTTCTGCCCATAGAAGCTTATACTACAGCTAAGAAGGTAGCTCAGTAGAAGAGTGCTTGCCTGGCATTTCTTTAGCATGTCCCAGGCTCAGGGTTCAAGTCCCAGTAGTGCAAAAAGAAAAGGAAACTCCTCTCTCTCTCTCTCTCTCTCTCTCTCTCTCTCTCTCTCTCTCTCTCTCTCTCTCTCACACACACACACACACACACACACACCATAAAATAGCTTATGGACAGGAGATGGTTGTAGTTGGAATTTTCTTTGGGTCACCAGCCAGCTCCCAAATAAAGACACTGAGACTTATAAAATTATGAATGCTCAACCTTAGCTAAGACTTGTTCCATTAGCTCTTTTAACTTAATTTAACCTACGTTTTGCCTCAGGGCTTTTTACCTTTCTTTCTGTATGTCCTACTTTCCTGTTTCCTCCATGTCTGTCTATCTGGCCCCTGGTGTCTCTCTGGCATCTCTTTTTCTTTCTTCCTTCAATCCCAAATTCCTCCTCCTACTTACTCTCCCTGTCTGGAATTCACTCCTATACCTCCTCCCTTGCTATTGGTTGTTCGGCTTTTTATTAAATCAATCAGGTGCTTTAGGCAAGGTAAAATAGCAACACATGTTTACATAATTAAACAAATACAACACATATTTACATAGTTAAACAATTATTCTGCAGCATAAAAAAAGCAACACATAGTTAAACAAATGCAGCACATCCTTGCATAGTTAAACAAATATTCTGCAACAGATGGTACCTTATTTCTTCACGAGTTGACACTTTAGTCTGCAGTGGGACAGGTAAATGAGGTTAATGTCCTTTGGCAAGTGATATATGCAAATATCATAGATGCTGCACACAAGATTAGGTTCACTGTAAGTTATGGACCACAAAGCTGAACCTTGCCAATTCTGTGTCACCAGGAATACAGTAGCAAAGGGCCTCTAGATGTAATGTCTTGAAATGAGGGTTAAAAGGGAAACAGACATTCTCCAGGAAAATTAGGTGGAGGGAATTTGTGATTGAAGAGATATGTCTAAAAATGTCAAAAGCTTCTGACCCAAAGCTTGAAAGATGGACAGGCAGAGGTCAGCTGATGTCTGTTTAGCTTAGTGGGAGCCACTGGTGTAGCATGGAACAATGACAGTGTTGCATATTCATTCTAAATATAAAACAAAAGTAAGTGCTAGAATGAAAGGCACGAATTGTGTCTCACGATTCAGAAAAAAGTCTTCATAATAATAGTCTTCCTCCTATATGGTTTTACTTTTTCACAAAATTTAATTTTTAATTTGTACGTGTGTGTGTGTGTGTGTGTGTGTGTGTGTGTGTGTGTGTGTGTTTAGGTGTCCACAGAGATCAGAAGTGGGCATCCACTCCTCTGGCACTGGAGTTATAGACAGTTGTGAGCTGATATAAGTGCTGGGAACTAAAACTTACTCCTCTGCAAGGGCAGCAAACTCTCTTAACTGCTGAGCCATCTCTCTGGCCCCCATATTTTAAATTTAAAAAGAATGTGTATGTGTGTATACACAGTGAAAAATTTCCAATGTTTCTTATCTGCCACATCAATACTACCCATTACTTATTCTTGTCTTCAGGTAATTGTTATAATAATTGTATTTAGTTTCTTTTAATTCATTACACATTCTTTGAATCTAGATAATCATATAAAGCCATTTTTTTAAAAAAAAAAATCTATCACCTTTTAAGAATGTAAGACATCTCATGCCACGCATGGTCCTCTTTTCGCTTAGCTCACTCACTTCATGTGACTTGGTAATCTTTCCACTTCCACTATCCAGGAGTTTCTCATTTTAGTTTTCATTTTTCCAGCTATAGAATAATCCATTATAAAAATGTCCCCAAACTTAATGAACTAGTTTCCTACAGAGGGACATTTGATTGGCACCTGTGGAGGTTTGGATGAGAATGTTCCTTATAGATGCACTTGAATAGTTGGGGGGGGGGGTGACATTGTTACAGGGACCTTAGGAGGTGTGACCTTGCTGTAGAAAGTACCTCCTGGGGGTGGGCTTTAAGGTTTCAAAGCCTCAATGCCCTTTCTGATTCCATTTCTTTTCTTCCTGTTTGGTGTTCAAAATGTTAAGTTCTCAGCTTTAGCTCTAGCTGCCACACTTCTACTCTGCCATCATGGACTCATCTCCCTGGAACGAGAGGGTCAAATAAACCCTTCCTTCTATAAGTAGCCCTGGTCATGGTGTTTTATCACAGCAATACAAAAGTAACTAACACAACATCCATCTTTTGCTCTTCCAAGTAATAATACAATGAAGACCATTTGCACGTATGTCCTCCCACATGTGTGCAAGCCTTTGGATGGGTTGTGAGATTTCCAGGCACTGCTTTTATGCATTTGGAATTTTGATGGGTTCTGCTCAACTGCCCTCTTTAAGGGTTCTTATTTGCCTAGCCATTTCATTTTCTAGAATGAGAGTCCTTTTAAGGCAGGAAATACGTCTTATCCATGTTTGTTTCTTTGGCCTTAGCCAGAAAGTGTTTGATGTATGCTGGCTGCATTAGTTCCTACTTGAAGGCACAGTTGAGGGAAAGACTGGAGATCAAATCCCCTTGAAGAGACCTAACGGTTAAGAATATAAAGTGAGCATCTTGCATTCCCTTCAAAAAAGGAGAACAATGTGAAAATCTAGTCTAGAGTACTGTCTACACCCCAGAGCCAGTACATACTTTCACCATGTTCAGAAAAGCCTACTCATTATTAAACTTCAGGTATGGGTGTCTCCATCTAAGAGGTAAGAATATTTCCACAATTATTTGCAGTTGAGATTCTGATGAAAACAGTATGTTGTTTTCAAAAAGAGTAATAGCTTCCTTCTTTTGTTCCCAGGAAAGACTGACTCGCAGTGGCTCCCATGACTAGGTCATGCTTGGGTTAGTCAGGGTCAGACTTGGAATGGGTGAGTGTTTCCGACCACATTTGCCCCATTACAACACTCACAAGCCAGCACAATCCTGAATATGAAGACTTCCCAAAGTTTTCCTGGGCAATTTTATTTTCTGTCTTCTAAGTTTACTTGAAATACTGTATGCCCTTTGTAAGTGGTTCTAAAACAGTCTGCTGCTATCACATCAGAACACATTTAAAGATTACAGGCTTTAAAACAGTGAAAGAAAATTCAATCTTTGCTAAGTCAGCTTTTCTTTTGCAAAATGCACCTGCTTCAACATAGTACTGTGACAGCACAGTTTGGCCTTCTCCTCTTTATCCCCAGTTCACACAGTGCATATTCTGCAGAAGTAAACAGAAGTCCTTAAGTCTTTAACTTCTCTCCCACAAAATGCCGTTGATTGATTCTTAATCCTGAGTTGGCTCAAAGGGTACCTCCGTATTCACAGAGCAACAAATACATTGCTTTCCAGAGCTGTTTATTTCCTAACACCCTAGAAATGGACTAAGTGGGGCAGTCTGTGTTATTTCTATTAGCAAAACAGAACTGACATCAAAACAGCATAGTTCGATTCCTGTATCTGTGTGTGTGTTGCTGGAAATGTTACTTAGGGCCTCACGCATGGCTAGGCAAGTGGCAAGCACTCTATCGCAGAGCCAGATCTCCCAATATACTCAATGTACCTCTATGTAGAAATTAAGTGGAAAAAGAAACACCCATATCTCTATTTTCTGTTGTTGGTAGCATGTAGGTTGCTCACAGCCATTCTAAGCCTTGGTGTCCTCAGCTGTCTGAGGATAAAAAGTTCTTATTTAAGGAACTGGAGGTATGGTTCAGAGATGAAGAGCACTTGCTGCGCTTGCAGAGAGCTGTACGTTGGTTCTCACCACATCAGGTGGTATGCAACCTTCTGTAACTCCAGCTCCAAGGCGTCCATGCTCTCTTTTGACCTCTGTGGACACCTGCACGCTTGTGGCATACACACATCCACAAGTACACATTTTAAAATTTTTTAAAAAGTTTTCTCGTCTGGAATTTTTTCAGCATCTATGATACCTTGAATGTGGTTTACTGATTTTTGATAGCCAGTATTTCTGGGTATCTCCTAGTAGCAGTCTGTCACACAGATTCACGTATGGTTGGAGGCAGTCCCTATAAGCTGTCATGAAGTTCTGTTGGGTCAGCCCACCCTTCTGAGTTCTGAGTCTGTAGACAGATAGATATCCGGGAATTGCATAATTGAAAAAATTCATATTGAGAAGAAAAATAGAAAAATCATGAAGCATAATGATAATAAAGCAATGATGCATTCAGCAGGGTTTCCTAACTAGGCCAGATACATGCTATATATAGTTCCTTCTCTTCCATTTCCTCTTTCAATAGAATCTTTTGGTGAAAATGCCCCACGGTAAGAAAAAAAAAAATCTTATAACTTTAAAAAGAAAAAAATCAGATTTGTTTCGTTTTTAATTATGTGTACGTGTACGTGTGCGGGGTGGGTATGCATATGTATGTGAATGAAGGTGCTTTTGGAGGCCTGAGGCATCAAATGCACCGTACCTGGTGTTATTAGATAGATGTCTGTGAGCTGTCTGCCCAGTGCAGGTGCTGGGAACTGAATTCAGGTCCTCTACAAGAGCAGTGCTTACTCTTAACCATTGAGCCATCTCTCCGGCCCTGGTGGTAACTTTTAATTCTTGATTTATATCCTCTTCATTTTTTATATCCTAGAATTCTTTCTCTGACTGTGATACAACTTCTTTGATTTCTCTGTGATTTGAACAGTAAGTGTTTGTTATCAAAAGGCAGCTTAATTGTTGCTTTCATTTAAATTAGCATTTTTTTTTATTGCTTGTGGAGGCTTGACTCAAAACTAAATAGAATTTATCCAAATGACTGACTTCTCTCTGAAGCAAGTATTCTGTCCTGTGTTAAGGGTTTTTTTCTACTTTAATTTATGCAGACATTTCTATAAGCAATTAACATTCTCTAGTCGTCAAACTCCTAACTGAATATGCTGTATTTGGAATTATGTATCATTGTTTGGAGTCAATAGAATTACTTACCATCTGAAAGATCTGTTTATAAAGTAAATCAAAGGGCAGGTCAAGGCTGATCCTACCTTAAGCACTTAACTCTGGCTGTAACTAGTCACAACTATACAGCAGTAATCTCAGCTCCCTCCAGGCTCACAGGGAAGCTAGCAAAGTCACCTTCAGAAGCTGCTTTTTAAATATGGTTTGTCCCCACCCCCACCTCCTGTGTGCCACCCAGTTAATTCCTTTTCAAAGAGTTTTTCCCTTATTGCTCTCTTACTTCTAGAATAATCTGGAAGTTTCTCAAAAATGAGCAAGAAAAGCTGTTTTTAATAACAAAATGGTTACAGATGTGCATTCTTTGTTAAAGCTTGGGAAAAGATGTGATTTAAGAAAAATTATCATTTACTGGGTGTGTATCTATTTTTTTCTCCTTAATAACTAAGTAGAAATTCTTTCCCCATGTATAAGGGAGGCCTTTTGAGGCTCAGCGTCTTTGAAGAGCTGGGTCACCAACTTAGACACAGCAGAGGTCAAAGCCAGGACTTTCAGCCCACCACAGTCCTGGCTTTTCTTTCTCACTTGTCCTTCAGTTAAAGGAAAATCTCAAACAAGTTCTCTAATCAATACTAAAAAAACTGGAGCTAGACAAATATCTCTCTACACTCCAATTATTAGCTGTTTCTTTCTCTGTAGACTCTAGCATGTTTGGTGAAGGTCCTTACCAAATAGTGTTTATAATTATGTGGATAGGACAACCAAGGAAACACAGTATTTTAAAGTACAATTATCAGGATATATCAAAAATGTATGAGAAGTACTCTTTATTGAGACATTACAAATCAAGGTCAAAGGATCAATATAGAAACAATATATTTGAAAATATCTGCAAGAACTTCAGGGGGACAGGTGGGGATTTCTTGGGTGGGTGTCCCCTGCATTCATTATGGAAGGGAATGTTGCATTGTGTCTAGAGAGTATGGATACAGATCTTTTCTCCTCACATCCAAGGTCCCCAAACCACAGGCCTCAGGGCGCCTAAATTCCAGGACTAAAAACCTGTTCCTGCCTTCTGACTAGAACATCACAGTCCTTTTCTCTCCCTTCCAGAGAGCAACATCATTTTTGTTTGTGTGTTTTCTTTTAATGGGGTAAGGTGAGCGACTTACCTTCCAAGGTCTCACACTGCACTAGGTTGACATAGTCCTGCTGAGTTAGGAGGCCGGCTTTGCATCCTCGCACCAGGCCCTCCAGGTAGCCATGGTCCACATTGAAGTACAGCTCTGCAGTCTCAAGCATACTGCTCAGGCTGAAGCGGCAGACACAGAATGCTGGCCCGGGTCTGGTCGGGAAGGTGTGGGTGTCACAGTGCTCAGCTGATAGTCAGGGTGCTACTGACTAGTTTACTCCAGTCTCAGCAGCTTTCAGCACAGTGCCTGGGTCTTGTTTTTACATCAACAGTGAGTCAGCCAGATGGTCTAAGTACACCCTGGAGAAATTCACTGTCAGGACCAGAGGAGGGGAGAGGAGGGGTCCTGGTCGTCTCTTCCCTCCCACAGTCAAGGTCATGTCCGGTTTTGCCAATGACAAGGTAAATATACCTTTTTTACATCTGAACTTTAATTATGTTACATTTATTCCATTTTTTAGGACTGTTAATGTGAACGAAAGTTTCTTTCTTAAAACTCTTTTTAAAAACGCTGGGTGTGATGGCCTCCAGTTGTACCACTTGAGAGACTGAAGCAGATTTGCCATGAATTTGAGGACAATTTGGGTTACAGAATGAAACCGTCTCAAAAAATAGCATAAGCAAAAAGCATTTAAAAAAAAAAACAAATGTTTGCAGACAGAGGAGATAATTCTGCAATATAGTGTAATTGTTAAACAAATAATTAGTAATGCCTTGCAATTTGCCAAGGGCTGCTAGCTATTTCTCAGCCAGTAGAGGATCAGAGCCTTGCATTTATGTAACAATACAACACTCCCTTTGCACAATTCGGCAGGTGATAACGCACTCTTTTATTTTTATTTTTTTCTTGTGGTTACTTTGAGACACATGCCATGACTCCCCCAGTCACAGATAATGAATCAGATCTCAAAAGCCATGAGGGGCCTCAGAAAGCACAGCCGGCCGAGCCGTGGGTCTCAACCAAGCCGGCACCTAATTGCTGAGTTTCATGCTCCAAAGGGTCCCTTGTTTCCCCAACATACTTGGCTCACAAGCTGACTAACGTCTTCAGCGTGGAGTTCTTAGGTAGGATTGTCTATGAGTTCTCCCAAATGCTCACATAGACTTAAGAGTCAGAACGTCTCTGGGCCTTCTCAGTTTTCCCACACTGACTGGGAATAGAAAAGTTCCAATCAAGGTAAATGCTGCTGTAGTTTTTGTAGAACCACAGAGAATCAAACTTAGCTTTACACAATGCTCGCATCTGAAAGTCTGCAACCGATGGGCGACGGAGGTTCTTGTTATATTGCCACGGTCGGCCTTCCCACAATCCCACCATCTATAAACATCCTGAATATGTTTTATTGTGAAGCTTATGAGCTTATCTATCACTTTCATAGGTCTGATGATGATTGTATGTCATCATTTCATATAGTTAAAATGGATGGAAGTGAGAAATAATGTATAACAACAAAGTTTTTATCATATTATTATGTTTCACTATTTATATGCCGGAGGTTATTATCTCTATGGTAATTTTTCTGATTTCATTCTTTTTTTTTTTTCAGTGCTGAATACTGAATCAGACCATGGAACATGCTGGGCAAACTATACCAATGAGCTACACCATCAGCTCAACAGAAAACATCCCATCTAACAGTGTGCTCCCATGTATCTCTTCTTGGCCTACTCTGCTAGGGGTATCTATGCCATGAAAACAAGAAAAATAGACATTTTCTTTTAGTATTTAAAAACTTACAAAAATATTTATATATGTATATATTTAAACATTTGTATATATTTAATATATGTATATGTTGTATTCATATACATATATTATATTATACACACACACACACACACACACACACACACACACACACACACACACGAAACGAATGTCTGCTGAGTGTGTGCAGGTGCCTGAGTAGGCCGGGAGAGACATTAGATCCCCTAGTACTAGAATTACAGGCAGTTGTGAGTCATCTGATGTGGATGCAGGGAACTGAACCCTAATCCTCTGCAAGAGCAGGAAATGCTCTTAACTTCTGAGCCTCCTCTCCAGTTGCAGTATTTAAAGGTTTTTTATGTGAATCAGAAAACAACAACAACACATTCACATTCTGTAGAACAAATGAAGTTCAGAATATGCTGCCATTGTTCCACTTTTAGTACAAGTATACAATACACTATTATTAACTATAGTCATCACATTATACATGAGCACCCCAGAGTTATTTACCTTATGACCAAAACTGTACCCCCAGTGGCCAGCATCTCCACAGCCCTTCAGTCCTCATCCCTGGTAATTCTAACCCTTGTTTCTATAAATTCAGCTTTTCAGATTCCACATATAAGTGAGATCAAACAGTATTTGTATTCTCAATCCCACAGCTGGATATATATAGCTAAAGAAATTGACATTAGTGTTTCAAAAGGATATTTATACTTCCGTGTTCATTGTGGTGCTATTCAAAATTGCCAAGACTTGCAAACATCTGAGGTATTCATCAACAAATGAGTGCATAAAGAAATTGATGTGTGCGTTTATTATTATTGTCACAAAACCAAGGAAATCCTGCCATTTCAACAACATTGATGAACCATGAGAAGATCACCCTTGTTCCTGCAGTCCAGGAAAAGGCCCTGCATGTGCTGTGTAGTGTGTGCGCTTACATGCCTCTCTGGAAGCTGAGGTCAGTTCCTGGGTGGCAGATTTCTTGAGCAGATATGATCAGCTCCTCTGGAGATGAGTATATGGTTGCCTTTCCTTAAATATCCCCCTATTTAAAATTGAACATATCAAAAACAGAACAAACACCCCCATCCATCTAAGGAAAATGTCCTGCTGAAATATTGACTTCTACAGACACACAAACTTAACTTTTGCATTTACTTCTTCAAGGATCTCAACTAGATTAAAGTGGGTTCCAACAAGCAAACCCAGAAAACACATGCTGTGTTCAATACCAGAAAGACAGCAGGCAAACTAAACCGGCTCTCTGGACACTGGTTTCAAATAGTTATCATACTGCAGGCAGAGGGCACTCCTGGGTCAGTGGACCTTCTGTGATCAGATCATTGGCTTTATAGGCCGGCTCAGAAATGCTCGTCCTTCTGAGGTTGGAAACAAGACCACTTACACTTAGTCAATTTTGGGTAATTTTAAGAGTTAGAAAAGTTTTGATATTATTTAATTTTTTCCCCATTCATTGAGAAATTCATACATTTATATAATGTATTTGGATTTTATCAGCCCCCGACTAACTGGAAGTTCTGGATGTCCTAATGTTTTCTTCTGAAGAGAAGAGGAAAGACTTTCATATTCAGGTTAGCTGTTAAACCTGCTCTGTCAGTGATTACAGGGAGGCTTGACCTAATGTTCACTCACCTTTTATATTTGAACAAAATATTATGTTTTGTTTGTATATTAATTAAAGCTGGACCTGGTTAGGTTCATGCCTTCCCTCATGGCAGCTCAGCACTCTTCAGTGAGACCATGGCATGACTTGTTAGATGTCTGACAAGACATCTCAGTCTTATGAGAAAAGGAGAGGAAAGAAATCATCATGTATTAATAGATACATATTTATGTGGGCACAACAACAAAGCAAAAGGAAGACTTTCAAAATCCTCAAGTATCTGTTTACTTCAAAAACGCAAGGACGTTCTTTTTCATTTAATCCGGAGTCTGTGTTTTGTTTTACTGGGATTTATTTATTTTGAGACAGAGTCTTGTCCAGCCTGGCTTCAAGCTTATGCACTTCCTGCCTCTGCATCCTGAGTGCTGTGCCACCACAGGCTGCTCTACCACACTTGGCTCTTATTGTCTCTTTTGCTCACTAGAGCAAGGGATACTCTTTTCCAGTGTGTCAGTAGTTTCTCAAGGGACCATTGCTTTTGAGCCACAAGAGGTCATCAGAACATTGGAGCAAGTGAGTCTTTTCATTTGAGTAAACTTTTATTCTGAAAGTTGGGACATGAGAATTTTCACAAGCAGCTCTTATTAACAAATGTCTTTTAAGAGCTTCCTTACACATCTCCCACTCCAAGAGTTCTGCTCTTCATGCCTCTCACTGTTTTCTCTAAACCACAACTGTCTTCACAAATTTGCTTACCGTCTCAAAAGCACATAGCTTTTTACCTTCTACCTGAGAGACAGAAAAGCCCATGTGCACGCTACCAGAGTGCTCTCAGGGAATGTTCTCTAATTAAAACTGCCTAACTTGAACCCAATATTTTCCAAACGTTTGATGGGACATAGTCCCTCCCATGGGCAATTAGCACCTTGAAAATCTGAAAAAAGTAGCATTCTTTGGAAAATGATTTAAAAATTCTGATGTGTAACAGTTATTTTTAAAGTGTTAAAAATGCATGCTATTTTATTTAACTTTATTATTTTGAAGTTTAGGTTAACATGCAAAGAAAGAAATTTCATTATCACATTTCCATATATATGTATCATTATATTTTGATTTTATCCACTCCCTGGTAACCCTCTCTCATCCTCCTTCTCCCTGCCTTGCTGGTCCAGTTCCTGCCTCCAGTTTTCCCTCTATTTTCATGGCCCTTCCCTCCTCGTAGTTTCCTTTCAACTTTCATATCATGCTATTTCATAAATATTCAATTAATTTTTATCTTAAATCATCTTTTTAATTCACTTGTGCTTTAAAATTTAATAACCTAAAAAATGTTTTCTTTTCTCATGTGCTGTTTTGTTGGCAGTGATCCCAGGGTCTGTCTTGCTAGAGGAATAAGTGGTATAGTGAACTAGTGGTGAGAAATTTACGTACGGGGAAAGTAAATGGCATTAGTATAACAAAAGTAGTGTTTATAAAGAAAATATGAACTAAAATGATTTATTTCAAGCAGAGGGGTCATTATTTTATAAGACTAGGAAAAAAATGTTACAAAAGAAAGGTCTGTAGGCAGAAAAGTTTTATACTAACAATCTACAGTGTTTGTATAGGATGAGACTTCAGGAGTCATGTGATATGATGTCACATTAACTACAAGAGTAGGAAGAAGCTGTGGTTCCTTTGAGGTTGATCTTTGTGTTTTCAGATACTTAAAGCATAAGAAATATCTGTTTCTTGGCAAAATAAAACACTTTCCCATGGAACTGAGAATCTGCTTCGTCTATTCTTCAGGATATAAGAGTTTTTTTTTATTTATTTAAGATCTGGCTTGCCAAATTCTCTTAAAAATCACTATAAGGTGGCTTTAAGATATTTGAAATGACTGGGGTTTTTTTCTGAAAAAAAAATTCCTAGTTTATGAGTACTCTAAGTCCACATGCAAGAACTAGAAATTTGGAACACATGGAAACAATGAAGAACTTAGGATAGTATAATAAAAACTAGCCTTCTGACCTGAAAACACAAGAAAAAAGTTAAACAGGCAGAAATGTGAAGAAAACAAAAATGTTATTATTCCAAGTTTCTGACTCATTCCATTACCTAAAAGTGATTCATAAGGTTTATGCAATTTTTTAAGAATGACTATTACTCAGTTTGACTTAGAGCTATGTTTAGAGTTTTCACCACTCCTGTAGGTGGGGGCTGTATTTCTCTATTTTGAACAATAAAGAGAAGGCCAGCAAATAGTGTGCATGTGGGACTTCACATAAGCAACCAAAAGGTTGAATGTGTGGTTGGCAAGAAAACACAAAGTAGCAAGGACTGACTAGAAAGAATTGCGTGAGTGAACTTCATAGGGGACAGTGAGGTCACTGCTGTCCTATTGTACATTATTAAAAGCAGTGAGAACCAGTTTAATGACTTGTGACCTCTATGATGAAATTTGTGAATCTCACATGTGAGCACAAAATGAGAAAGTTTTTTTTGTCAGAAGAACTCAGACATTTATTGCACAGTGCATCTGAGCATTAGAAAGCCCTTCTCAGTACTATACAGAAGGCAGGAACAATGGAGGGAAAATGGAATGATTTCTATATAAATATTAAGATATCCGTGTTTAGTAACTGCAAACCAAATAGAAAGGAAAGAGTAATAATATTAGTTTTGATTCCATAGACTCCATCATGACAATCAGCAGGCCTGAGCACGTCAGACAAAAATGAATATTTTTTTATAAAGAACAAATTAGGGCCTGGTGATAGATTCACAACATGCCCCCATGGTTGGGCATGTCCGGTGGACCTAGACACTTCCACCTAGCCAGTTCCAGGGCAAAATAGCCATTTCCGGGCCAAGGCGTCTCGTGTGACCAGGACCCTGTGGCTTTATATGGTTGCATAAGAGCATGCAATGCAGCCATGTGATCTACACGCATGCATGGAGTAGCCACATTGACCTGTGTACGTGTGCGCCACCCAGCCTTTATAAGCCGGCACCATATTCCCGGCTTCCTCCTCCTCCTCCTCCTCCTCCTCCTCCTCCTCCTCCTCCTCCTCCTTCTTCTTCTTCTCCACACACATGTCTCTTTAACAGGCCTGAGCACCCCTGTCCTTTTCTCTTATCTTAATAAAACTCTTGTTAGTGGATTCTGTCATGTTTCGTGACATTTCCTCACATGGTAAAAGCACCGCCAAATAACTAATATCTGGTGTCATGACCAAGCCTGGAAACCCATAAACCGGGGACTGCTCCACACAAACCGGGGACTCTGCTCTGTATGCGCGACAGACCTCCTCCATTAGCCTGGCCACACGAAAAATCCATCCAACACGGCTTCTCCAATTGGTGAGTCCCTCACTTTTCAGCCAGTGTAAACGATTTCCTGAATCTGTGAGAATGACCATTGAGCATCCGATGCCTCACTAAGCATTCTTAAAACCGGGGCAACCCCCGGCCACGGTCTTTATTGGCTACGGTTGGCCCCTATCGCAGGCCTAAATTTCTAGCCATCTCCCATGTCTGCAGCCTGAGATATTCCTCGCGGTTGGACCACCATTGTTGGGTGCGTCCTGAGGGCTATGTGAGGGTGACACGTTCTTCTGGCTTGACGAAGCGGTAGACGCTGTCTGGATTCCCAGATTTGTGGGGAATCCTTGCTTCACTCGGCGGGGCTCCTGCTTCTCAGCTGATGAGCCGTTTAGCAGCCTGTGTCCAGTATCCATCCGGCCTTGGCCTTGGGGACGCCTGGAGCCTTGGCTCTGGATCACGTTTGTTTTTTTAATTTTTTCTATTTTTCTGCCTCTCTGCTGCAGACATGGGAAACAAGGCTTCCAACTCTATTAGTCCTTCCTCTCCCTTAGGCTGTCTTCTTGAAGCTTTAAAACCTCTCAGCTTAATGCCTTACTTAAAGATTCCTAAGCTGATCCGTCTCTGTATTAAGAAATGGCCTAAATATGCTTTAGAAAATAACAAAAAATGGCCGCCGAGCGGCTCCTTAGATCCCGATATTTTATGGGAGTTATCTAATTTCTGCCAGTGAACAGGCAAGTGGAAAGAGTTGCCCTATATCATACCTTTCTTCTTTCTGAGTGCTAAACAGTCTCTTCTGGATTCCTTCTCTCCTGCTCATATTCTCCTAGCTATGCCTAAACTGGAGGATTCTCTGACTCCGGAATCTCTGACTCTAGATCCTGCTAACGAACCTCCACCTATCCGACCTCTGGCTCCCACTCCTACTCCTAGAGCGACTGTTCCTTCAGCTCTTCTTCCGGATTCTTGTTCCTCTAAAGCCGATCCTTCCTCGGCAGCAGCTGCTCCTCCCTCGGCAGCGGCCGTTTCCAAAGGCCCTGCCCTGGCTCCAACCTTCACTCCTCCTGCTACCCATTCTCAAACTGCTGAGATTCTCAAACTCTAAATTGCCTGATTCCAGCCATCCAAACCCTTCCACTGTTCTCCCTTTGTGAGAGGTGGCTGGTGTGGGATGGACTTATTAAAGTTCATGTTCCATTCCCTCTCTCAGAACTCTCTCAGATAGAAACTAAGCTGGGTTCTTATACCTCTAATTCTGTTTCCTTTATTAAACAGTTTCAATATATAACTCAATCTTATAGTCTCACCTTTCATGATATACACTTGATACTTTCTAATAATTTACTTCCTGAGGAGCGCAGGCAGGTATGGGAGCAGGCTAGGACCTATGCAGACGAAATTCACCAGACCCCCATACTTGCAGTCAAAACGCCTAATGGAACCTAATGCCTGCTTCAAGACCTCTGGCTCATTAACTCTGCAGTGGTCCCCCTCCATCCTGTAGTGCCTAACCCTTATACTCTCCTGTCCACTATCCCTTTGAGAACCTCTCATTTCTCAGTTCTAGATCTCAAAGACGCCTTCTTTTCTATTACTTTCAATCCTCAGTCTCAAAATATCTTTGCTTTCACCTGGACTGACCCTGACACTCACCTGTCCACACAGCTGACCTGGACTGTTCTGCTGCAGGGATTCAGAGACAGTCCACACCTATTTGGTCAGGCTCTGGCCTCTGACCTGCTTTCTCTGTCTATTCCTGGCTCTAAACTAATACAATATGTAGATTATATTTTACTCTGTAGCCTGTCCTTACAGGTTAGCCAAACTAGCACCTCTACTCTCCTAAATTTCTTATCCAGCCGAGGTTACAGAGTATCTCCTTCTAAAGTTCAGCTGTCAACTCTCCAGGTCACCTATTTGGGTCTATCCATTACTCCAATTCACAAGACTATTACTGTAGACAGAAAGCATCTAATCCAGTCTCTTATAGTCCCTTCTACTAAACAGGAGATTCTGTCTTTCCTAGGAATAACTGGCTTCCTATGGTCTTGGGTTCCATCCTTTTTCTCTCCTTGCTCGCCCCTTATACGAGGCAGCTCAGGGCTGGCCACATGAGCCCCTCCTCCATCCTGTCACTAAACCTTTCCAAAGTCTCCAACAGGCCCTTCTTCAGGCCCCAGCGCTTCATCTCCCAGACTTAACCCGTCCCTTCTCCCTCTATGTAGTGAAAGACCCTAACCCTTTAGGCTTACACCCCCCAAGCCCCAGGAGAATGAGGAACTAAAAAGCTAGTTCCAAGGGCAGACTGACTCAGCCATTACTCAACCACCCTTACCACAAAGCATGGAGATTTCTGTTAAGATATGTTGCTCAACTGTGACTGGGATAATTGCAAGTGTTCCAGGAAAGACCACTGTAACCTTTGTGTAACCTTCATTCCTGCCCTGATACCCCCCCACCCACCCTTGAGGTTCCAGGAAAAATGTGCATATGGAGGTAATTGTACCTACCCTGTGATTAGGCCATGATCTTGTGAATCGGAACGAAATTGCATGGGAATTGTAATCTTATGGCTTTGTATGGTTTTTTTTTTCCTTTGAAAGTACCTATGTGGCTGCAATAGGGCGTGACTCTTGCTCTTGGGAGGAGAGTAGCCCAACTGTACAGCCGCATCAATAAACCTCTTGCTGTTTGCATCAACTGAACTGGAGTCTGGGTTCTTGGGGCACCCACTTGAGAAGGTAGTACCCTGGGTCTGGGGTCTATCAGTAGCAGAGAAGGAGGGATTTGCCCTGGGAACTCTAGGGCATCAGCTGGGACCCTCCTTTGCACCTGTAGCCTATCTGTCAAAGAAGCTAGACCTTACCAGTCAGGGCTGGGCACCTTGCATCAGTGCCTTAGCAGCTGCAGAGCTCCTTATTCAGGAATCAAAAAAGCTAAGCTTTGGGTCACCCATTATTGTGTTTTCTCATCATAATCTGTCCCATCTTTTAACTTATAAAGGCTTACAAACTTTACCTCCTTCCTGGGTTCTTTCTCTCCAGGTGGCATTACTAGAGGATGCCACACTTACTTTCTGGACTTGTCCACCTCTTAATATTTCAAGCCTCCTCCCTCAACCTAATGCTGACAATTCTTCTTCTCATTCCTGCACTGAAACCTTAGAGGAACTGTTACCTCACCCTTCACACATACAGGAGGGCATATTGCCTCAGGCTACTTATACCTGGTACACAGATGGCAGCTCCTTTTTATATGAAGGGTTATGCCATAGTGTCAGATATTGAGATAATAGAGGCATAGGCATTACCCACATACACCACTAACCAACAGGCTGAGCTGATAGCTCTCACCCGTGCCTTCCAATTGGCACAGGAACAATCTCTAAATGTTTACACAGACTCCAAATATGCTTTTCATATTCTCCTGTCCCATGCTGCTATTTGGAGGGAGCGTGGCCTTCTTACAGCAAAAGGGGGATCCATATCTAACTCAGGCCAAATAATGGCCATGCTGGAGGCTTCCCACTTCCCCAAGGCTATAGGAATTGTCCACTGCCAGTCTCATCAGACCAATAGCTCCATCATCTCTAGGGGAAACAACCAGGCTGCCCAGGCAGCCAGGACAGCGGCCCTCCAGGGCCAAGTCTCACCTCACCCACAGTGAATCCATACAGTACAGCCTACACCCTCACAGGGAACTCCTGACACTAGACAAATTCTTTCCTATCTACACCAGCTCTTTCATCCTAACAATCTTCCTCTGTCTCAATTCGTAAAAGCTCACCTGCAGCGCACCTCTGAGGACTTACAGTTCTTAAGAACTATTACTGGCTCTTTTGAGATCTGCCAAAAAACAGATCCCAATACCAAGTACAGGAGTCAGCCTTTTCCCACCCACCAGGCTAGAGGTTCCCTTCCAGGGACTGACTGGCAGCTCCATTTTACCCATATGCCCACTGTCAGGAAAGTTAAATATCTCCTCGTGATGGTGGACTCATTTTCAAATTGGGTGGAGGCATATCCGGTTTCTAATAAGTGGGCTCAGACAGTTGCAGACCTCCTTCTCCAAGAAATTATTCCTCGGTTTGGGGTTCTTGCTTCTCTTCAGTCTGACAATGGCCCGGAGTTCACCTCTCAGATTTCTCAGACACTAGCTAAGTCTCTTAACATTCCTTGGCATTTTCATATCCCATACCGTCCTCAATCCTCAGGAAAGGTAGAGCGTACCAACCGGTCTTTAAAAACTATTCTTACTAAGATGTCACAGAAACTTCATCTCGACTGGGTAAGATTATTGCCTCTAGTTCTTCTCAGGCTCAGGGTTCTTCCTAAAAAGCCTTTTTTTTTTTTTTTTTTTTTTTTTTTTTTGAGATAGAGTTTCTCTGTGTAGCTTTGCGCCTTTCCTGGAACTCACTTGGTAGCCCAGGCTGGCCTCGAACTCACAGAGATCCGCCTGGCTCTGCCTCCCGAGTGCTGGGATTAAAGGCGTGCGCCACCACCGCCCAGCAAAAAGCCTCTTTCAATCTCCATTTGAACTAATGTATGGAAGGCCAGTTCTAACACCAGGTCTTTTATCCAACCCTCTAACTGTTCCAGATAGCCTGTTAACTCCCCTTTTATGTCACCTAAGGTATATCCTATGGAGCTATGCAGACTGTTCATTACCTCAGCCGTGTGACAATCATTGTCCACCTCCAATACATATCGGGGATCAGGTTCTTCTCTTTCCTCCAAACCAGCGCCCTTCACCCTTCTCCCCTAAGTGGCAGGGACCCTTCAAGGTAATTCTTGTGACTCCTACAGCTGCTAAACTCGAGGGCTTTCCTCACTGGGTCCACCTGACTCATCTAAAACCTTTTATCTCACCTCCATCCCAGAAACATCTCTCTTCATATACAGTAAAACAAACAGGGCCTCTCACTCTCAAGCTCCAGAGGACATCACTGCCTTGTCACCAATTCCAGAGGAATAAGGTATCACCCCTTCCTTTCCCAACTAGGGCCACACAGAGCCAGAGGCAAAAAGGACCATCAAAAATATCCAGGCGGTAAGGAAAAATACAATATAATAGTCTATCATTGTTCAATACTCAGCAACTGATCACCTGCATTTCCTAAATGCTAAACTAATAAAGGAAACAGGTGCCTTAAATAAACTACCTCTAATAAGGCTTGTCTCAGATAAAAATTAAGCAGAGTACTAAGGCCAGATCTACCTCAGATAAATGCCAACTCCAAAAATAAAATAATGATTCTTTTTTCTCTAAGCTTTTTCTATGTCACCAGTATCTTGTCAAACAGAAGTTTCCCAGCCACAGCACGGATGGACAGCTGCAGAAAAAGGGGACGGCAGAACTTCATTCCAGGACCCCCCCCACCATCATCCCAGGACTTCACAAGCTACCCTCCCCATTTCCCCCCAAGAGCCAACTGATGCACACTATTCAGCCAGAAGCAGTATTTGAGAGAAACATCGCCCCATACCCACTCAACCACAATTTTTTTCTTTTTTTGAAAAAAGAAGAGTCAGGGATGATAGATTCACAACATGCCTCCACGGTTGGGCATGTCCGGAGGACCTAGACACTTCCACCTAGCCAGTTCCAGGGCAAAATAGCCATTTCCAGGCCAAAGCATCTCGAGTGACCAGGACCCTGTGGCTTTACATGGTTGCATAAGAGCATGCAATGCAGCCATGTGATCTACACGCATGCATGGAGTAGCCACATCGACCTGTGTACACGTGCGTCACCCAGCCTTTATGAGCCAGCACCATATTCCTGGCTTCCTTCTTCTTCTTCTTCTTCTTCTTCTTCTTCTTCTTCTTCTTCTTCTTCTTCTTCTTCTTCTTCTTCTTCTTCTTCTTCTTCTTCTTTTCTCCACGCATGCATCTCTTTAACAGGCCTGAGCACCCCTGTCCTTTTCTCTTATCTTAATAAAACTCTTGTTAGTGGATTCTGTTGTGTTTCGTGACATTTCCTTGCAAGGTAAGAGCGCCTCCAAATAACTAACACCTGGAGCTATAGCCTAGCTGGTAGAGTGTTTGCCTAGCTTTCAGGAAGCCCTGGATTTGATTCCCTAGAACTGCATAAACCAGGCGTGGTGGCACATGCCTCATAAGTCTACCATTCAGGAAGGAAAGGCAGGAGGATCAAAGGTTTGAGGTCATCCTTAGCTACAAAAAGAACTTCTAGACCATCCTGTGATACCCAAGACCCTGTCCCCAAAACAAGTTAGCTGGGTGTGGTCATGCATATTGTAATTCCAATTCTTAAGAGACTGAGGCAGGAGGATCACTGTAGGATACAGGTTTGACTATGGAACCAGGTTGGACTCTCAGGTCCTTGTGAAGTAAAGGGCCATGTGGAGCCTGGGATTTGAGAAAGATAAAACAGTGGCAAAGACAGCCTCAATGTTCCTTTTAACTTGCCTAAATACCTAACGAGTTTTTTGAGATTGTAGACTTTGCATGCCCCTGAATTCTGTCTTATCTTTTCCCTTAGTGAAATACAAATCTTTTGAATCATCAAGAAAGATTTGATCCTACCTTCCAGTGTCCATGGGAGGAGAGAAGCCAGGCTTCTGGAAGATCCATTAGCTAGCATGGATATTAGAATTGAGAGGACGTCCTACCCTGTGTGACCTCCAGGGCTTTTGCACTGGCTCAAACCAGCACCAGAACTGACTCTTATCTTTCTTTTGAATGGAGTTGATTTGCTCCCTTTCTCTTCCTGGAATAGTCTTTATGCTGTTGAGAAAGTGTGGATACAGGCTTTTTTGTTGTTTTTAACACATCCAGCACAATTATCATTGATTTTTTAAAGAAAGCAGTGCAGTGATAAAGGAAGGGAGAGCAAGAAATCAGCAATGAGAGGGAGGAAACTCCTGTCCTTGGAGTTGAAAGGAGGAAGCAATTTTCTTGCTTTCTAGAGAGTATTTTAAGTACAACGACGACTAGGAACAGTAAGTCCAGTAGCAGCTAAGCTTAGAGAAGAGCAATGGTGATTGATGGGACTGGAACTGAGTCAGTAGTCATGGGGTCTTATAAAGACTGAGTTAGCAAAATAGCCCCTCTGGTCATCTGTAATCAGGGAGGGGATTCTACTGTGTGGATATCCACCCTCTCAATATCACCCCCTTGCTGTGGGATGTCTTTCTGTATACTGTGAATACATGCTGTTTCCATTGGTTAGTAAAGAAAGCTGTTTTAGCCCATGGCAAGAAAGCTTACAGCCATGTGGGAAATCCAAGTGGAGGGACAGAGACAAGGGCAGAGTCTGAAGAGATGCCTAGCTGCCACCCAAGGAGAAGCAAGATGTCAGCAGACCGGTAATGCCATGGCCACATTGCAACTTCTAGATTAATAGAAATGGGTTAAATTATAAGAGCTAGATAGCAAAAAACTTGAGCCATAAGCCATCCAGTTTGTAATTAATATAAGCCTCTGAGTGATTATTTTATAAGCAGCTGCAGGACCACGGGTTCAGATGGTACCTGAGAAACCTTCTGGCTACACTCCCACTTATTGTAAAGGGATTTCAACGGATTAAGTGTTTCAGAAACTAATGCTTATCTTTAATCTATGTTGAGTTGAGCCCCCAAAGCTCAGGCAACTTGCCAGTTTGGTAGCTAAAATGCATCTTAGGACAAACACACCTTCCTGTTGTGATTCCACTTACAGTGCTTACAGAATAGGGATGACAGAATTGATCTTTTTGTTTCTGTGTGTGGTATTAGGGATGAAACTCAGAGTCTTAAACATAGAAAGCAAGTACCCTGCCATTCAAATGTATCACCAGCCTGATGATAAAATGTAAATCTGACTTTATTCATTTTTATTTTAGGGAACTTATTTAATGGCTTTTGTCTAATGGAAAGGGATATTATAGTATTTCCATATCTAATTTTAAAAATCCATGTTGAAGTCCCTGCTTAGAGCAGCTGAAGTGATATTTACAATTTTACACAAACTCTGGGATGATTGTGCCATGTATGAAGCTGGCCTTGAGGCTGCTTTATGGGAGATGGGGATGGAGGAGAAGAGATGGAGGATCTGGAAAGACACTGTTGCATATTCCCCTGCTGGATTCCACACCCACTTCGTGTCTTCAAAATACATGTGGTGTCTCAGAAAGGTATGTATTCAGAAAGCGATTCTCTAATTCAGTGTTTACATCATGTGTGTGCTGTGTGCCACATAAGGTCCTAGTCCTAGCTAGTCAACATCCGCTCTGGCGGAGAGGCAGGAGCATGGCTACATTCACAGGAACTTGTTGTGAGACATAACCTTGTCTTGTTTATCTGTGTGAGACTTTATTTCTGCTACTCTAAATCTTGTCTTGAAGCCCACTATCTCCCCCACTGTCAAATTACTACAATTTTTTTTCAATTATTCAGTACACCAAGCTCCACTTAACAGTGTTGAATAAAGCTCCTTTTATTTGAGCAAAACAGTGTGTTTCTCAGAAGTGTTAGTTTTTTTTTGATATTTGATGATTAATTCCATGAGCCAAGGAGCTGAATTGCCATTTTAGGGGGAGAGCAATAAATTAGTACTTGCAAAGTGCTTTTATCCACATGAAAGATAATAGAAAACTTGGTCTGAAAAGCAGGAAGATTTGGAGTGTTCGTGACTGTCTTCAGCACCACCCCGGGAGAGCAGATGAATAAGAGACCGAGTTGGATAGTGGAGAGGGAACTTGTAACATTACTAAATTGCTGCCTGTTTTGATAAGGCAATTAGCTAGAAAATTCAGTGCACTGTGTAGAACAAAGCTATTTTCTGTAAATGGGCAGAGCCAAACATCAGTCTTCTTCACAGAGTACTGGAATATAAGGAAAAATGACAAATATAAGCTGAGCATAAAGAAATAAGAAAGACTATTTGGAACACAGTGGTACCTGCATTAGAAACTTAGGCATTGTGTGTGTTATACAATTACCTTGGCATTTGACGTTCAGTCCTTTGTTCTACTTCCCCAGCTGAGATTTTCTCTTTGAATGGGGTGGATGGGGTAGATTAAGACATGGTCTTAGAACATAGCACAGGCTGGTCTTGAACTCACTATACAGTCTAGACTGGCCTGCAAATTAGTCTTCCTCAGTCCCATAGTCTAGGCATCATATTATTACACCCAGTTCCTTGGAGAGTTTTTTTTTTTTTTTTTTTTTTTGAGCTGAGGACCGAACCCAGGGCATTGCGCTTGCTAGGCAAGCACTCTACCACTGAACTAAATCCCCAACCCGAGATTTTTAATAAAGTATAAACATATTAAATTGTGATACAAGCAAGGAAGTTTCGGTTCTAACCCCAATTCCACAGTTTAAACAAACAAATTCTACAGTTTAAAATCCTCCAATATTGTGAAGGTGAATCTTCATTGTCAAGTTTGACTGGATTTAGAATCATCATGGGAGCACACCTCTGGGTGTTTATGAGGGTGTTTCCAGAAAGGTTTATCTGAGGAAGAGCTCATTCTGAGTGTGGGGAGCACCAGTCCCTGGCTTGGCATTCTGGACTTAGTAAAAGAAAAAGTAAGCTGAGTATCAGCATCAGCCTTTCTGCTTCCTGGCTGTGGTAGGTAGCCAGCTGTCTCCTACACCTGCTGCCACAGCTGCCCCACACACCTGCTGTCACAGCTGCCCCACACACCCGCTGTCACAGCTGTCCCACACACCCGCTGTCACAGCTGTCCCACACACCCGCTGTCACAGCTGCCCCACACACCCGCTGTCACAGCTGTCCCACACACCCGCTGTCACAGCTGCCCCACACACCTGCTGTCACAGCTGTCCCACACACTTGATTCCTATTTCCCCTTGTAAAATAAACATTTTCAAGTCTAGCATTTTCTTGACATTCCATCAACAATGATAGAGAAGTAGCTTTGACAGGGTTTCAAAATGTGAGTGGACATTGCAAATAAAATCTGAATTTAAGAAACCTAGCCTTTAGAATCTGAGTCTATTTTCTAGCTTTTAGGTATGATAATTAGTTTTCACATTATTGACTATGCCCCATGTGAGAACTTTTTCTTGCTTGGAAGTTGCAAATGCAGGAGTGTAGGATGGAGGTGTGCATGGCACGGATGCAGGCTGGTCTGTGGGTCCCACCAGACGTGAGGTCTGCCATTATAATAGCATGGGTGTGCTTACTCTTCTGTGTTACACTCTGCTGTGGATGCTTCGTGCCTGGGGCAGAACCCACAGTCACATTACCAAAAAGAAGATACTGCACATGCCCTTGGCATCGCTCTTTTCAGAATTTACAGGCAGATGCAAGATTCTTTTATAATTCTCTTCAGCTAGTTGGTTGAAGAATGCTTTAAAAAACACAAGTGCTAGAAAACAGGAAGAAAAGAATGAATGGAGGGCCTACAATCTTGTTTATGCACCAACGGTTAAGTTTAATGGAGGATAGCAGAGCATTGCCAGGCTTGAGTGTGCCATGATTTCAGAATTTGTTGTCAAACAAGGGGTTTACATTGATGATGATTATGTAAAATTTAAAAAATGATGGTTGGTTGCAATTAAAATCTAGGAGGTTACAGGAATTAACCTACAACAACAGTGACTTAGGCACACCTGGCAGATGTGTTCACTTCACAAGGCACAGATGGCCTTGTGCACAGTGTGGCTCTAGCAGGGTCTGTGTGGTTATTGCTGGCTTTGGGACACATATTGCTGAGAATGACCTTTTATAACTGAACAGTTTTCTTTATTTCTAATGTTGATTAGGTTAATAATTGACTAAAGTGATTCGGGCTTGATCCTGGCAATTTGCACAATATACCTGTTATCATTCCATTCACCCCCGACACCCTCTTAGCCACTTCCTAAGTCCCCTGGCTGTGCATGCGCTGCCAGCAAACAGGCAAAATGCTTAGTCACTCCAGGGCCTTAAGTCCTACGTAATCTGTGCATGCGGCAGCGTGGTGACGTAATCTATATGCATTTGTGGCATGGCTATGTAAGCCCCTGTGTGTATGCACTAGGTTATCCTTAAAAGCGGACTCCACCCGTTCCCTGCCCCTTTCAGCCACATTTCTCTCCGGTAGGCCTGCAGCACTCGCCCTGTCTTTCCTATCCCCCAATAAAACTCTTAAAGTGGGCTTTATTGTATCTCGTGGTCTGTTCTCATGCCTGGTAAATAACAATACCTATTTTTTTAAGTGCACATTTCATAGTATTAAAGACACTGTGGGATGACAGGATATTTTTCCGTATTCTTTATTAGGATTGATGAAAGACACTGTGAGATGACAGGATATTTTTCCGTATTCTTTATTAGGATTGATGTTTTTTAATGTTAGCATACAAATTAGTGGGATTCATAGCCCAAGCTGTCTTTAAACTTGCTATGCAGCCAAGGATGACTTCAAACTCACAATTCTCCTCCCTCCATCTCCGACTGTGCCCACAGGCCTGAATTCAGGTGACTTTTTATACCTTCTGTGTCATTATACTTGGTTCTTATTTGTATCTCCCAATCTCCTCCATTCTTCTTCTTTCTGGTATCCTTCCTCCTCCAAAGAGTACCTAGAGCCAGTTTAGTCATGGTCAGCATGGTCTGACAGGCCTTGCCCTTCTCTCCAATTCCCTCTGCCTTGCTAATATCTGTTAGCTTATACCCCCAAAGCTAGCCACCAAGGTCCATTCCCTTATTTGGCCACTTCCTCCTCCTGAGGCTGACTACCAAGGTCCAGCTACCAAAGTATTAAAGTCCAGCAATCAAAAGTCCCCTTTGGCTGCTCTAATTAACATGCCTAAGTAAAATTAAACACCTCACCCTAATATGAGATTTTACCCTTACCTTTATAAACTGCCATTTTTCTATGGGCTACATCTATCTCCTCTCTATCCACAGGCAGTCCTTTGTCTGCCATCCACCCCCAGGACAAATACCCCTTTCCCCTCTTCCTTGTTCCCTCCCCTTTCTCCCTTGTCCTCTATCTCCTGCCTTTGTCTCTTATTTCCTGACCTCTGTCCCTCAAGGGCGAATAAATCTCCTGTGTACTGAGAACTTGGTCTTGGGGTCTTGGGTCAATACTGATCCCTTCAGTCCTTGCTTCTTCTTTCATGTCATGTGTATTCCATCACCATCTTTTCCCACCTTTAGTTCCTCTTTGGACCTCTTCTTCTTTCTATCTGCTAATATTTCCCTCTCTTACTTGCACACGAGTGTGTGTGCATGTGTGTGTGTGCATGTGTGTGTAGTACAACAATAAATGTGGATATATAAACAATTGTAGCTGAAGTTTTCCTGGCCCTGTCCGGCTCCCGTGGCCCTGCAGCCACTTGGACCCAAGTAAACACACAGAGGCCTGTATTAACTAAAACTGCTTGGCCATTAGCTCAGGCTAACCATTGACTAGATCTTACACTTAAATTAACCCATAATTCTTATTTATGTTTAGCCACATGACTTGGTACCTTTCCTCAGTTCTGCCTTCACATCTTGCTTCCTCTATGTCTGGCTGGTGACTCCTGATTCTTCCCAGCCTTTTCTTCTCTGCTTGTCCTGCCTATACTTCCTGCCTGGCTACTGGCCAATCAGCACTTCATTTACTAACCAATCAGAGCAACACATTCACAGCATACAGAGTGATATCCACAGCAAACAATAAATATGCAAATATCTCTGTGGTAAGAGAAGAGATGGAGAAGCCATGCCTTTTAGATTGGACCTGGAATAGAGAGATAGTTTATTAAGAAAGGACAAAGCACCCCTAAGTATGGAAGTAGGATAGGAGCTGAGGAAGTGAGCTAAGAGCTCAAAAAAACAAAAACAAACAAACAAAAAAAACAAAAAACAAAAAACAAAAAACAAAAAAACCACCTGGTCAAGTTGGTCCTTCTCAGGCTTTATTTACACATGTTCTGTCTGTTAGATGATGCAGGGCAAGGAAAGGCTCCTAGTCTTCCTCCACAAACTGGCTTCTTTTACATGTTAATCCTAATGTATGTTTTTATTTTTATTTTTTCATTACTATTTCTACTTTAGACCACCAAGAAGTATTTTGCAGGCTTGGCAAGATGACTTGGTTGATAAAATGCCTGTAGCACAAATATGAAGTTCTAAGTGTGTATTGCTAGCACCCATCTGATAACCCCAGTATGGGGACAGCTAGGGAACAGAGACAGTCACATCCCTGAAGCTCATTGGCCAGCCAGTTTAGCAAAAATCCACGATTTCCAGGTTCAGTGAAAGACTGTCTCAAAAATATAAAATGAAAAATGATAGATGAAAACACTGCCACCCCAACACTGCAAAGCTAACTTCTGGCTTCCATGTGCACATACATGTACCCGTGTACACCTTCACATACAAACAATAACAACCTATAAAAAGAAATATTTTGCAATAGATTATGATAGAAACCAGAGCAAGAGATGGCTGAGAAGCCTGCAAGGCTGAGAATAGCATTCTGATGTGGGTGAACCATTGTTACATAGCCTGCCTCTTGGTGGAGATAGCTAGGTCTTTGACGTGCAGGATTAAGTTTTGCATAGTGATTGAGTTGGCTGTAGGAGGGAAGACCTTTTAGCAGTTCACTGCTCAGGATCCTTTACTGATTGGGATAGCTTCAGAATCTTCCAGATGTTTGCTTTGGTAATAACTTGTAGGGACCTAAAACCTCGAACTCTCTCATAATGTCTGGGACCAGAGTCAAAAAATTTTAATTGCTTTGGCACACCCTGGGATCAAAAGTGCTGAGTAGAAGGTAAGGACATGGTGTAGGGCCCTGGAGTACACAGCATACAAGATTGTGCTAAGGAAACCCCACACCAATACAGTGGACATGTGAACTCTGTGATATCACATGTGCTTTCCTTATTGGATCTTTGCCTTTTGATGGTGACAGCCACACAAAGCATTACAGGAAGATTTTGGAAGGCAAGTAAGTTTATTTAAGAGAAGAAAAAGATCACTACTTTATGCTTATTGTGTTAGTCTAGATAAGGTTTCTTGGTCTCAGCATTGTTAACATTTAGGCCTGGATGTGTATATGTGAATACCCCTGGAGGGGGTATTCAACATATAGTAAGATTTTTTTGTAGCAGTGTTAACATCTATCTATTATGTGCCAGTAACATGCCTTTCCCAGCTGTGACACTCATGAATATCATCATTGACCTCAAAACAGCAAAGTCTTTAACTACTGAGCTATCTGTAATAGCCCTTAACATGCACTATCATGCACACAAGGGAGGATAAAGAGGACTAGGCCACAGAGAACCAGTCCCAAATCCCCAGAGTTACCTCTCAGCATTATCCAGAAGCAAAGAGTTGGGTTTTCATTTTCACACTTATGTGACGGTCAGCAGAGTTAGTTAATTAGATTATTTAGTTTGTTGATGTCTAGTTTCTTGAGTTCTTTACATATTTTGGATATTAGCCCTCAATTGGATATGGAGTTAGTAAAAATCTTTTCCCATTCTGTGGGCTGCCATGTTGTCTTATTGACAGTGCCCTCTGCCTTACAGAAACTTCTCAGTTTCATGAAGTCCCATTTCTTAATTGTTGATCTTACTGCCTTGGCTCAGGAAGATGTCTTCAGGCCAATGTCTTCAAGGCGATTCCCCATTTTCTCTCCTATCAGGTTCAGTGTATCTGGATTTATGTTGAGATCTTTGATCCCTTGGACTTGAGTTTTTTGCATGGTGATGAATATGGATCTGTTTTCATTATTCTACATACAGAAATCCAGTTAGACCAGAACCATCTGTTGAAGATGCTTTCTTTTTTTTTCCATTATATATTTCTGGTTTCTTCATTAAAAAAAAATCAGGTATCCATAGGCTTGTGGGTTTATGTCTAGGTCTTCAATTCAATTCCATTGATCAACATTTTTTTTATGTCAATACCATGTGGTTTTTTATTACTACAGCTCTGTAGTACAACTTAAAATGAGGGATGGTCATACCTCCGGAAGTTCTTTTATTGTATAGGATTGTTTTAGCTCTCCTGTTTTGTTTTTTTTTTCATATGAAATTGAGTATTGTTCTTTCAAGGTCTATAAAGAATTGTGTTGGAATTTTGATGGGGATTGTGTTGAATCTGTAGATTGCTTTTGGTAGGATGACCATTTTTACTATGTTAATCCTACTGATCCATGAGCATGAGAGATTTTTTCCATCTGCTTACATCTTCTTCAATTTACTTCTTCAAAGACTTGAAGTTTTTAATCATATACATATTTTAATTGTTTGGTTAAAGTTACCCTAAGACTTTTATATTACTATTGTGTAGTCTATTGTGAAGGGTGTTGTTTCTATGATTTCTTTCTCAGCATATTTGTCATTTGTATATAGGAGGGCTACTGATTTTTTTGGGGCTAGTTTTTTATCCAGCCAGTTCCTGGAAGGTGTTTATCAGCTGGAGGAATTCCCTGGTAGAATTTTTGGAGTTGTTTATATGTATAGTGTCATATCATCTGCAAATACTGATACTTTGACTTCTTCCTTTCCAATTTGTATCCCTTTTATTTACTTTAGTTGTCTTTTTGCTCTAACTAGAACTTCAAGTGCTACATTGAATAGATATGGGGAGAGTGGACAGTCTTGTTTTGTTCCTGATTTTAGTGGAATTGCTTTAGTTTCTATTTAATTTGATGTTGGCTAGAGCTTGTTTTATATTATCTTTATTGTTTAGGCATGTCCATTGTATCTCTGATCTGTCCAAGATTTTATCATGAAATGGTGTTGGATTTTGTCAAAGGCTTTTTCAGCATCTAATGAGATGATCATGTTTTTTTTTCTTTTAGTTTGTTAATATGGTGGATTACATTGACAGATTTTCATACTAAAACATCCCCGAATCTCTGGGATGAAGCCTACTTGATCATGATGGATAATCTTTTCAGTTTGTGAGTATTTTATTTAATATTTTTACATCAATGTTCATGAAAAAAATTGGTCTGTAATTCTCTTTCTTTGTTGAGTCTTTGTGTGGCTTGGGTGCTGGGGATGTCTTTCTGTATGCTGTGAATGTGTTACTCTGATTGATTGATAAATAAAACTCTGATTGGCCAGTAGCCAGGCAGGAAGTATAGTATAGGCAGGATAAGCAGAGAGGAGAATTCTGAGAAGTGGAAGGCTGAGTCAGGAAGACGCTGCCAGCCACCACTGCCATGAGAAGTAAGATGTAAAATATCAGTAAGCCACAAGCCATGTGGCAACTTATAGGTTAATAGAAATGGGTTAATTTAAGATATAAGAACTAGATAACAAGAAGCCTGCCATGGCCATACAGTTTATAAGTAATATAAGTTTCTGTGTGTTTACTTGGGTTTGAGCAGCTACAGGTCTGAGCACGACTGGAGAAAATTCCAACTACACTTGGGTATTAGGATGACTGTGGCCTCATAAAATGAATGTGGCAATGTTTCTTCTGTTTCTATTTTGTGGAATAATTTGAGGAGTATTGGTATTACCTCTTCTTTGAAACTCTGGTATAATTCTGTGCTAAAACCATCTGGCCCTGAGTTTTTTTTTTTCCATTGGGAGACTTTTAATGACTGCTTCTATTTCTTTAGGGGTTATAGGCTTATTTAAACTATTTATCTGACCTTGATTTAACTTACCAAAGTTAAGTCAAGTGGTATCTATCAATAACTTTGTCCATTTCTTTTAGATTTTTCAATTTTATAGAGTGCACACTTTTGATGTATGATTTTTTTTTTGAATTTCCTCAGTGTCTGTTGTTATGTCCCTCTTTCGTCTCTGATTTTGTTAACTTGGAAATTCTCTCTGTGCCTTTAATTAGTTTGGATAAGGGTTTGTCTATCTTGTTGACTTTCTCATAGAACCAACTCTTTGTTTCATTGATTCTTTGTATTGTTTTCTTTGTTTCTATTTTATTGATTTCAGCCCTGAGATTGATTATTTCCTCTTCTTGGGTGTGTTTGCTTCTTTTTGTTCTAGATCTTTCAGGTGTGCTGTTAAGTTGCTATTATAAGATCTCTCCAATTTCTTTATGTAGGCACTTAGTTCTATGAACTTTTCTCTTGATACCTCTTTCCTTGTGTCCCATAAGTTTTGGAATGTTGTACATTAATTTTCATTGAATTCTAGGAAGTCTTCAATTTCTTTATTTCTTTCTTGATACAGTGGTAATTTGGTAGAGTTGTTTAATTTTCATGTGTTTTTAGGCTTTATGTCATTTCTGTTGTTGAAATCCAGGTTTAATCCATAGTGGCCTAATTAGGCACAGTGGGTTCAATTTTCTTGTATATGGTGAGACTTGCTTTGTGACCGAGCATATGGTTAATATTAGAGAAAGTTCTGTGAGGTGCCAAGAAGAAGGTATATTCTTTTGTGCTTCAATGAAGTGTTCTCTAGATATCTATTGGTTCTATTTGATTCATAACATCTCTTTACTCCATTACTTCTCTGTTTAGTTTCTGTTTTGATGATCTATTGTGGTGATATTTTATTTGTCTATCTTTGACAAGGAGGTATGTTTTTTGTATGCAGCAGAAGGATGGATCTTGTTTTCATATCCATTCTGTTAGCCCTTGTCTTTCTGTTGGGGAATTGAATCCATTGATATTGAGAGATATTAATGACCAATGATAGTTGATAGTTGATTCCTTTTATTTTGTTGTTGTTGGTGGTGGTAGTAGTGTGTGTGTGTGTGTGTGTGTGTGTGTGTGTGTGTGTTTAAATTTTTAATTAATTTTTTATTTATTCTTTGTTTATACCTACAACCAACTTTATTTATTAAAGTAATTACACTTAGAGGTCAACTGTATCATATGGCATCTCCGCCAAGATGACTAAACCTATAAGATTAGGGACACTGAATGTTTTTCACATGAGACTCCAGAGCTGAGGTCCCAGGTCATTCCTCTGCCATGAAGAATGAGTGGAGAACACACAGGATGCATTGAAGTTGTCTGCAGGATGCACTCTTCACCTACTGTCAGCAGCTGATCCTGCTTTCGTCATCACACTGGCCCTGGCAACCAGGCAGATGTACAAAAGTGTCCCTCAAAGAACTGGAGAAATAACATCTGCAAGATGACCTGGCAGGCAAAGTCCTTTCTCCCAAACCTGCTGACTTGAGTATGATCCCTAGAAGCAGTGTAACAGGGGGAGGAAAGAACCAACTCCACAAGGTTGTCCTCTGACCTCCTGGTGCTGTGGTACATAACCAAACAAAATCTCAGATTCAAATATGTACAATTCATGCAATACAGGGCCATTGATAGAAAATGTTCTTCATCTGTTTAAATTCACCTATGATTTGTATACCATTAGGAGAAGGGTTTATTGTATATCCTTCTAAGATGTCTGACATAGCATGCTCATGTTTATTAGCCATGACATAATTTCTTTCTGTTTCCTTATTACCACCAATTCTGTCATCCTGCATTTGCTATGGTTATCTTTTATCCAGAAAAGAAGAACAGAAGATTCAGTATTTTCATTCCCACTTGCTCTCTCTCCATCATGAGCAGAATTCTGCTAATGAATATTATAGCATATTTAATTATATCTGCTTAGCCATAATTCCTATAATTTAGTTCCCGTTCCTATGGTTTAGTACCTAAACACCTAGAAATGTGATGCTCAGTAGTTTCTAATAACTTTTTATTTTAAAAGATATTTATGGAAGCATTTTCATGGGTATAAATTCTCTCACAAAATGGTCTTCACTTTCTGCTTGATCACTTCTCCATCTCATCTGACTGAGCTAAAATTGAGTGCGTGTAAATCCTTAAGACTAGTCCCAAGCACTGAGTGTTTTCTCAGGGAACAATGGTGGTAGTATCCTTCTTTTTTTTTTTTTTTTTTTTTTTGATTTTCGAGACAGGGTTTCTCTGTGCAGCTTTGCGCCTCTCCTGGAACTCACTTGGTAGCCCAGGCTGGCCTCGAACTCACAGAGATCCTCCTGGCTCTGCCTCCCGAGTGCTGGGATTAAAGGCGTGCGCCACCACCGCCCGGCGGTATGCTTCATTTTGATGGTGTAGATGTAACCTTTAGATGTTGATGATGGGACCTGAAAATCAGCCATGCTGCCTACTTCCTGGACAAAGATGCACTTCCTGTTACTATCAGGGCAATCCAGGGAGTTGAGAACTATCGGCAGGACAGCTTTAGAGGCCTAGAAGCATCTGGGCTGAATATTAGATCTATCTTTTTTTTTTTTTTAAATCAAGGCCTCTGAGGTTTCTGTTAAAGGAACTAGTTCTCAATGCATGTTATGTATAAAAGAGTGAATAAACTGTTGACTTAGGGTTCAAAAGCTAACCTGCTTATTTTGGTCACTCTTTGAACCTGGAGAACATGAAGAACTCTTTTTAAATCTCTGGTGCTTCAATAAGTGGTAAGTTGTGGTGATATATTGTGTCCTGCAGTATATTGTGTGCCCTAATAAAGCTTATCCAAGGATCAGAGGAAAAAAGCCAGCCACTGTATTAAACATAGAAGTCAGGCAATGGTAGCACATGCCTTTAATCCTAGCAATCTGGATCTCTGTGAGTTTAAGGCCACACTGGGAACAGAGCCAGGCGTGGTGTCACACGCCTTAAATTACACTAGTTAAACATAAAGGTCTGGAGGTTTGTACAGACAGATAGGAAGTGACAGAGCTGGGCAGAAAGAGGAAGTGATGTAGCTGGGTGGAGAGAGGAAATGAGATGGTAGAATAGAAAGGCATATAGGCATGGGTATACAGGAAGTAGGTCTTTTTGGAAACTGAGTTGTCAATGAGGTAAGGTTGTCTGTGGATTGTCCTATTCCTCTGATCTATCAGTTTTAACCCAAATATCTGGCTCTGGGTTTTTATTAATAATACCATTTAGTAATTCATCTTACAGTAAGTACTCAAAAAATGTAAATACTACTGAGTCTTCTTTAAATTACAGTGTTTTGGCCAGGTATAGCACTCAGGATTCAGAGGCAGGCAGTTCTCTATGAATTCCAGTCAGGACTACATAATGAGACCCTGTCTCAAATAAGTAAATAAATAAGTTACAGCATTTCCCTGGTTGATAAAGAAATGAAGACACTGGAGAGACCCAAGTTAAGTTTCCAGACCTGCATTGCATGACTCACCATAGTGTGCATTACAACTCCAGGGGATCTGACGCCCTCTGCTGGCCTTCACAGGAACCTGCCCTCACATATACACATTTGCCCCCTCCATATGCACATAATTAAAAATGAACTAATAATAATGAAAAGAAATAGAAGTACCTTATTCTTCATGATAAAAACTTTCATTCAAAAAATGTCCTCTTTAGGAGCCTTCCATAAAATTGTTGAGTTCTAATATTGTAACGATCTGTCACCTATAGTATGTCCATATGGATTCAATTTTCCCTTCCACCTTTTACAAACCCCAAATAGATGGAACAGTTGTAACCTGATATGGTAAAGTTTGTCTCAGCTTTGAAAAAGGTGAAACACAATTAAACGTCTGCTTTGTCAATTGGGAAAGAAGGGGTTGGGGGGGGGGAATGAAACATACATGACATAGGATGACAGATAGAACTTCCAGCTGTCTGAGATGAGGAGGAATGCTGTTTGCCTTGATTGTTGTTAACAAAGCCATGAGGAGTTTTGTTGTAGAATATTATTTTAAGATGTGTTTCATTTGTTTATGCTGAAGAACCTTTGTTTAATGATGCAAAGATGTGTTGCATTCTTTTATGTTGCATTTGTTTAACTCTGTGAAGCTGTGTTAGTTTGCCTGTCTAAAACACCTGATGGTCTAGGAGCTGAATTGCCAATAGTGAGGCAGGAGAAAGGATAGGTGGGGCTGGCAGGCAGAGAGAATAAATAGAAGGAGAAATCTGGGAGGAAAAGAAGAAGGAGCAAGAGAACTAGGAGAGGAGGATGCTAGGGGCCAGCCACACAGCTACACAGCCACCCAGCCACCCAGCCACCCAGCTACCCAGCCACCCAGCCACACAGCTACACAGCTACACAGCCACACAGCTACACAGCCACCCAGCCACCCAGCCACCCAGCCACACAGCCACACAGCCACACAGCTACACAGCCACACAGCTACACAGCCACCCAGCCACACAGCCACCCAGCCACTCAGCCACCGAGCCACCCAGCCACACAGCCACACAGCCACACAACCACACAGCCACCCAGCCACACAGCCACACAGCCACACAACCACACAGCCACACAGCCACACAGCCACACAGCCAGCCATGGAGTAAGAGTAAAAAGTAAGATACACAGAAGTGAGAAAAGGAAAAAACCCAGAGGCAAAAGGCAGATAGATTAATTTAAGCTAAGAAAAGCTGGAAATAAACAAGCCAAACTAAAGCCAGTCATTTATAATTAAGAATAAGCCTTCGCATGTGATTTATTTGGGAGCTGGGTGGCAGGCCCCCCAAAGGAGCAAAAACAACCAACAACAGAGTTTTGTGTCCCTTTTGGTGTATTTCGTAAATTTAATCATAAAGTCTTGAATCACATTGTGTAACAACTGTGCCCATACATTAAAAAAGGAAGGAAAACCTGAGCCAGAGTATCAGCACCAGGGAAAATATCTATATTTTGAGGCAGAGGCATATTACATATCTTGGGCTGGTCTCAAACTTGTGCTTCTTCTGCCTCAGTGTTGGGATTACCAGTAGGAATTACTAATAAAACTTGATATTTTGAGGAAAAAATGCTACGTTCAGAGCTTTTAGTTCAAAGATGAGTAAAAATATACATTTGAAAGAATAGATATTTGAGCTTTCCTAACTCAAATTCTACCAATAATTACCTTATATTTCAATAATTCTGTATTAGCAAATTATAACATTAATTATAATCCCCCAAGCCACAGGTTTGCATCTAGAATATTTGAGACTATCCAGATTGCTTTTGTACTGACTTTTACTTTATATTTTAATTTTAATTTTTTTTGAAGCAGAATATTGCAATGTAACCACGTAAGCACTTAAACCGAGAACTTGGTTTGTCTTTAGGACACACATTTATTATTTATTTAGTTAGTTAGTTAGTTTTTTGCACGTTCTTCAAGATGCTTTTAAAACAAGGGAGTACCAAGATAAACTTCTTTTTTTTAACAGAATTTAGATTTGGGGATATTTCTAGCCAAAACAAAACAAAGGCTTTTGTTCCCTAACTCCACTGCAAATACAGGTTGCTAAGCGACAAGGCTTGTGGTAACGAAATGCATGAAAAAACCCACAGGCCTTAGTGTAAACACCACTTGCAATTAGCCAGTCTTTGACCTTAGTTCCGTGGCTCCTTCCATCCTGGACATTGCTAACAGTGTCTGAAAGTAATGAGAGTCCTCTGCTGTCCAAAGAGATGAGGGCTACAAATTGAGGATGCAGGTTCTGAAAGCTAGGCTTCGGAGTCTCTGTCCTGGCTCGGGATTACCCAGCAGCCACCACCACTTCCTGTATATGAAAACTAAACTAAAACTATTTGATCAAAGTTGCTGCGTGTAAATGGTGTTTCTGAAGTGTATCTGAAAACAATCCCTAGATGACACTATGCTGCATAGGAAAAACAAAGTGATTACCGAATTGTGGTCATATACATCTGCCTGAAACATAGTACTTTACAGTTTTTGTTTGAAGAAAATTTTTATTATATTTCTTCTTAGATTATAAAAAACAACAGAAATTTTTATTTTTGCCTGAATTTCCGAGAGCCTATTTTTATACACTGAACAGGACACTTTTAAAATCGGAGAAGATGAGGGTAAAATGATAAACAGGTATTTTATAGATGCCCCACATCATGGCTCATTGCTCTGTTGTAAATGATGAAAGTGTTGGACAGGTGTTCCATGTCATCTTTGTTCTACCACAGATGGGGTCCCTATTACAACGCGGGTTCTGTGAGTGATTTGCATTTGGGTAATCAGAGAGGCTTACATGAGAATTAGAAAAAATTAGAGGCAACTGCACTTGGTCCATCTATATGTAGACTTTTTTGCTTTCCTGAGGACACACATTTATCATGAATAAATCCAACTGGTTTGAGAATTAATGCATAGTTTCCCATTGCTCTGTGGCTCTGCTTTGTTTTCGGTGCAGATGATCAAATCTAGGGACCAGAGCATGCTTTGTGTGTATTCTACCACTGAGCTGCATCCCCAACTCCTTCAATCATCTTTCTATTCCATTTCTCTAAATCAAGTCAATGTGCCCACAAAAGACTGGTGAGAGAATTAAACTGAGAATTTCATAGTAACAAAACAGTAATAACAAAACTCTGTGGAATATTTTATCCTTCCAAAACCATCCTGCAGTATTTGGCTTGATTTGCTCTGAGTAGCAATATGAGGACCATGATTTTTTTTTTTAAGGAACTAGAAATGCAAAGGTTTCAGAGTTGTGTATGTCTAGACTCACTGTGCATTTCAGATCCACTCACCTCGGTTAAGCCTTTTTATAATGTGTTAACAGGCTAGCCAAGGGCAGTGTTGTCCTGAGACTGCTGAGAAAAACCAATGGGGGCAAATTTTGAAGCAAAGGGTGAGCACCATCAAGCCTGGGAGGAGAAACTACGGATGTGTTAGTTACTTTTATCATTCTGTGACAAAATACAACTCGGTGGAAAAGGTTTATTTTGGCTCACTGTCTTAGGAGAAGCAGTCCCTTATGGCAGGGATAGCACAGCAGCTAGAGCAGCTAAAACCTGTGGCTGTGGGAGCTTCTCATGCAGCTTCTTGGCTATCTAGAGAGTAGAGGGCTCAGGCCAGTACCAGAAGCAGGGATTGCCTCCCAAGATCTGTTCCTAGTGCCATACTTCCACCAACCAACCCTCACCTCTTAAAGATTCCACCTTTAATGGGTCATCACATCATCACCTGGGGCCAAGTGTCCAAACACTGAGCCTGGTGGAGACATCTCACAGTCACACTACATCAGTAGGGAAACTGCACCTGACACGGAATACCAATGGCTACACCAATGATGATGTCTGCAGGTTATAGTTGGTTCCAAGTAGAAAGTTGATTCAATGTGTAGTCCTATAGTTTGTTTGGTTTTTATAGTACTAGTGGTTGAAAAATTTGGACATACTCAGTTTTTATTAATTTTTAGAATTCATTCATGCAAGTGTATTAGCTGTTAGTTTAATTTTAGTTTATTAAGCATAGATAAAATAGCTTTGCAATTGAGAAGGTAGAAATAAAATAGAAGTTCATTTTCTTCCTTTGCCTGCCTTCCCTTTTCTAATATGTAATATGACACTGACTCATAGGTACTCTCTGATTGTTCTCTATGGCTCAAGATGTCTGTAATTTATAACTCATGTTTGAATAATAAGCTGTGGCTGAGTAATTTTTTTCCAGTGTACTGGGTTACCTTATTTTCTGAAAATGCGATTTTAATGTACATTCATTCGTCGACATTTTAATGAGCTCTCCATGTGCCTTGCTGCGCAGATTTTCTGTTGTCTCCAGACAGATTCAGTTGCTTGTCCTTAATGTTATCTTCCAGATGTCTGACTTAACCTTCATCTAAATAGTCTTGATCCCAGATAAATGTGTCTGGATCCAGGGTCACATAGATGTCTAGCCACAATCTGAGGGCACGGCATGTGTTAGCCCCAGCTGTGCATTGTCTAGACTTCCATGTTTAAGTAGTTAACAAATGCAACCATTTATTTTATGCAATAAATATTTATTGCAAAACCCTGTATTTTTGCAATAAATATTTAATAGCTCATTTACCTAAACAAATAGACTTCACTTGTATTTTGTTATTCAAGTTCTAGGTTAATAGCGTTCTAAAATTAAATTGTGTGACACTTTTCTATATAGTCTGATTTTTCCTGGTCCAAGGACAAAGACAGTAGATTGTAATCTTATCTTTCCTGTGATGTACAACTTTAAAAACACAGACTTGTTAGAAATTGTGCTTTAGAGACAAATGTATATGTAGTGGGTAGCTGTTCCAGCCTTGACCTTGAAACACTGCCTCTAGTGTGACAGCAAGTAACTGCCACACCTGTCTGTGGCCTGCCCCTGGGTGTGTAGAACTTGGCTCTCTCTTGCTTTCTTGATCCCTTATGATCCTGGAGGCTGGACTGTACCTCATCTCTCCCGGATCCTGTAACCGACCCCTTATTGGCTGTAAGTTACCCCCAAAATAAACCTCTCTTCATTACCAGATAAACTACTTGGAATTGTCTCAATGCTGGGGACCAGCCTCAGCAGTTTCAGGAGTCTGAAGGACGGGATACCTGGAAGGCGCAGTAATGACTCAGAGACAGTGCTCGTGTGAGCTGACAATTCACTTCGGGCTTCTGCAGTTGCTAAGTAGCTTCTTTGCTATAGTTTCCTTAGCTTCCCTAGCTTCTCTAGCTTCTGCTTTTGCCCTGGTGACCTCAGTCTTTTATTATCATAAGTAAGGGGGAACAGAAAGAAAAGGGGAAATCACCCAATACAGAATGTTCTCATGATTCCAAAGGTTATTCTTAGAAAATCACCAATATATTCTTCATCATCTTTTACTAAACACAGGAACTATCCCAGACTTAACACCAAAGCAAGCATAATCTATTTTTATTATTAATGATTATACAATCTTTTGAGCACTTGACCCAGAGGCTAGCAACATGCAATTTTGCAAAAAAAGGTAAAAATAAAAACAGTGGTTAATGTACCAAACAGTCATTTCCTTCCCACACAGTCTGCTCCAACCTCAAGACCCCTGCAGCCGCCTAAGTTCCTCCTCGGCCCTCTGTAAACACCAAGCCCCATGACTGATGGGCCACAATGACCTCAGACAAGAAATCTGTCCCTGCAAATCAGTGACTTTTGTCCTTCTTTATCCCAACAATTCCAAGGAAGACCTGATCTAATTTTCAGAGCTTCCATGAAAGGAAGCTCACCTTTCCTGGCAGCTCTTTTCAATCTAGGAACCCAATAAAGCTTGTAGCAATCATTCCATCAATTGTCACATTATCTCCACACTCCTTCAGGAGAAATAAAAAGTATCTGAATTAAAGTTGCCATCTCCTTTTCTTGGTGGAGGCCACTATTTTCCTCTTATTCTAGGTTCTGACACTTTTAGTTTGTCATCCCATCTACATGTTACTCCACAGTCTTCAGCCAATACCCCTTAGGGTCTCAAGTTTTACACAATGCTCTTGGAATATCCTCAGTAACTGAACTGCATAACTGCCTTAACACCAGCCTGGGTGATCGTCTCTGTAAAATTTCCTGTGAAATTTACTTCATTCCTTTCCTGTATCACAGAAATCACCATTGATCTAGGGACACAGAACATGAAGATCAGATAGAAGAAAAAGACTAGCATTACAAGAAGTAATTATATGGAGGAGAACATGACATGTGCATTCCATAAAGCATGACCTTGGGACACATAGGCATTTCTGCCTTGGCCCTCTAGAGGCATGCTAAGCAGAAGATCCAGAGGGAAACGCACAGAGGTTGATGGTCCACAATCTTGGGTCCCCTTTTCTCCAATCTCCGCTGGCAGCATGTCAGGCATCTTATATGCCATCCCTGGCATCTCAATAATTATAGTGATATGTATAGGCAATCAATTTTGTCAATGTTCATTTTTTGGAGGATATAAATTCAAAAGTATATTTTTTCTAAGTATATGTTATGTGCTTATCAGAAAAGACTTAGGTGTGAAGCAATAACCTGTTTGTGTCCACTTTCACAAGAGCCACAGTGAATTGCTCCCATGTACTTAAAGCGTAGGCAAATGCAGTAAATACTGGCCGATTAAGTACATGAGATATCAGATAGACTTTTGTGCATATTGTGCTGTGTCACAGATCTTCTGTATGCTGATTTCCATTTGTAGACAGCACAGTAGGAGAGTCCAGCCCTGAGTGTTTGAGGAAATGCCCCGTAGGAGGCGGCTTCACCAGCTGGCCTTTCCTGTTAGTCTCCTCTCTGTGACTGTGGAGATATGCTGAAGGCTGGCTGAGTCCAGATTAAATATTGAAAGAGAAGGGAAAGTGGATGATTGCCCAGCCTCTTCCACTTTCCACTCTGGTTCATTCTCTGGGTCACAGGGACTCTATGTGCTAATAGGGTGTCAAATCATATCTGGTAATGATGTAGTTCTTCTAAAGTCTGTTGCTTCAGTTTGTCCAGCTTCAGTGAAAGTGATACGGGAATTTGCTAACAGCAACATGCTGCATAGGTGTCTGTAAAGTACTTATCATTTGTAGGTCAGACTTTGGAATGCAATTTACCTTTTTCATTTGCTATATTGCTAAAGAGGCTTTAAAAAAAATTCTTCTCTTATATATTAGATCCTGATAACAGTTTCCCCTTTCCCCCTCTACCCCAGTACCCCCACACTTCCCCTCTCCCCCAAATTTACCCTGTTTCTGTCTGATTTCAGAAAAGATCAGGCCTCCCAGGGACATCAACCAAACACGGCATAATATGCTACAATAATACCAGGCACCTACCCTATTAAGGCTGGATGAGGCAACCCAATAGGAGGAAAAGGGTCCCACAAGTAGGTCAGAGTCAGAGACAGCCTCCACTCCCACTCTTAGAAATCCCACAAGAACACTCAGCCATAACATATATGTAGAGAACCTATATCAGACCCCTACAGGCTGCCTGATTTCTGCAAGCCCTCATGAGTCCCAGTCAGTTGATTCTGTGGGCCCTGTTCTTATGGTGTCCCTGTCTCCTCTGGTTCTTCTGATTCTTCCTCCCCTCCTCTGTAGGACTCCTTGAACTTTGCCTAATGTTTGGCTGTGTGACTCTGCATCTGCTCCTACCAGTTACTGAATCAAGTGTCTCTGATGAGGATTCTGCTAGGCTCTGGTCCCAGCACACTCTGTAGGCAGGACAAACTGTAGGCTGAAGTGTTTGTGACTGGGTTGGTGTCCCAATCCTTCTACCTGAGGCCTTGCCTGTTTTTTTCAGCATCTAATGAGATAATTATGTGGGGTTTTTCTTTTTCCAGTTTGTTTATATTGTGGATTACGTTGACAGATTTTTGTATATTGAACCATCTCTGCATCTCTGGGATGAAGCCTACTTGATCATGGTGAATGATCTTTTTGATATGTTCTTGCATTCAGCCTGAAAGTATTTTATTTAGTAATTTTATATCAATATTCATGAGGAAAATTGGTCTGTAATTCTCTTTTTTTGTTGAGTCTTTGTGTGGCTTGGGCATCAGGGTGAATGTGGCCTCATAGAAGGAATTTAGTAATGTTCCTTCTGTTTTTATTGTGGAATAATTTGAAAAGTATTGGTATTAGCTCTTCTTTGAAAGTCTGGTACAATCCTGTGCTAAAACCATCTAGCCCTGGGCCTTTTTTGAGTGGGATTATTTAGTGACTACTTTTATTTCCTTAGGGATTATATGTTTATTTAAATTATTTATCTGCTCTTGATAAAATTTTGCTAAGTGGTATCTATCAAAAAATAGTAAATTCCTTTAGATTTTCCAATTTTGTGGAGTACAGGTTTTTGGAGTATGACCCATTGGTTCTCTGGATTTCCTCAGTGTCTGTTGTTATGTCCACCTTTTTGTTTCTGATTTTGTTAATTTGGATATTCTCTCTTTGTCTTTTAGTTTGGATAAGGGTTTTTGTCTATCTTGTTGATTTCTCAAAAAAACAGCATGTTGTTTCATTGATTATTTGTATTGCTCTTTTTGTTTCTGTTTTATTGATTTCAGCCCTGAGTTTGATTATTTTCTGCCATCTACTCTTCTTGGGTGTGTTTGGTTCCTTTTGTTCTAGATCTTTCAGGTGTGCTCTTAAGTGGCTAGTATTAGACCTCTCGAAATTCTTTATGTAGGCACTTAGTACTCTGAACTTTCCTCCTTGACCCACTGGTAATGCAGTTGGGAGATGTTCAATCCCCACGAGTTTGTAGGCTTTCTGTTGTGTCTGTTGTTCTTGATATCCAGCTCTAATCCATGATTGTATGATAGGACACAGGGGCTTATTTAAATTTTCTTGTATCTGTTGTGACTTGCTTTGTGATAGAATATGTGGTCAATTTTGGAGAATGTTCAATGAGGTACTAAGAAGAAGGTATGTTCTTTTATGTTTGGGTGAAATGTTCCATAGATATCTGTTAGGTCCATTTGATTTATAACATCACTCCATTATTTCTCTGTTTAGTTTTTGTTTTGATGACCTGTCCATTGGTGAGAGTGGTATATTGAAGTTTTCCACTATTAACACGTGACGTTTGGTGCATGATTTAAGCTTAGTAATGTTTCTTTTACAAATGTGTGCGCCCTTGCATTTGGGGTATAGATGTTAAAAATTTTAATGTCATCTTGGTGAATTTTTCCTTTGATTAATATGAAATGTCCTTTTCAATTTCTTTGATTAATTTTGGCTTGAAGTCCTTTTTGTCAGATATTCAAATATCTACACCAGCTTACTTTTTAGGTCCATTTGCTTGGAAAATCTTTTTATAATCCTTTACTCTGAGGTAATATCTATATTTGATGTTGAGGTGTGTCTTGTATGCAGTGTAAGGATGGATTATGTTTCTATATCCATTCTGTTAGGTTGTATATTTTTATTGGGGAATTGAGTCCAATAATATTGAGAGATTAATTAGCAAATATTGTTAATTCCTGTTATTTTGTTGTTGGGATTTTTTTTTGGTGTGTGTGTGTGTGTGTGTGTGTGTGTGTGTATGTATGTGTTTCCTTCCTTTGGGTTTTGCTGTTGTGAGATTGTTTATTGCTTGTGTTTTTGTGAGTTTAGTTAAACTCTTTGGGTTAGAATTTTCCTTCTAGTACCTTCTGTAGGGCTGGATTTGTAGATAGATATTGTTTACATTTGACTTCGTCAAGAAATATCGTTTTCTCCATCTATGGTGATTGAGAGTTTTGCTGGGTATAGTAGTTTGGGCTAGCACCTGTGGTCTCTTAGAGCCAACCAGACTTCTGTTCAGGCTCTTCTGGCTTTTAGAGTTTCAGTTGAGAAGTTGGGCATAATTCTAATGTGTCTGGCTTTATATGTTACTTGGTCTTTTTCCTTTGCAGCTTTTTAATATTCTTTCTTGATTGTGTAAATTTAGTGTTTTTAATATTATATGGCAAGGATACTTCCTTTTCTGGTCCAAGCATTTGATGTTCTGTAAGTTTCATTACCTTTATAGGCATGCCATTCTTTAGGTTAGGGAAATTTTCTTCTACGATCTTGTTAAATATATTTTCTTGATATTTGAGCTGGGATTCTTCTCCTTTTTCTATTCCTATTACTCTTAGGTTTGGTCTTTCATAGTGTCCCAGATTTCCTGAATGTTTTGTGTTATTATTCTTTTAGATTTAGTGTTGTTTTTGACCAATGAACCTACTTATTTTATCATATCTTCAGTGCAAGAGATTCTTCCATCTCTTGTATTTTGTTGGTGATGCTTTCATCTGTAGTTCCTGTTTGCTTACCCAGATTTTCTCTTTGCAGAATTCCCTCAGTTTGTGTTTTCTTTATTGCTTCTGTTTTGATTTTTAGGTCTTGAACAGTTTCCTTCACCTGTTTTTTTTCTTAGCTTGGCATTCTTTAAGGGATTTGTTGATTTTCTCCAATATTTTGTTTATCTTTACCTCAATTTCTTTAAGGGATTTTTTTTCATTTCCTCTTTAAAGACATCTATCATCTTCATAAAGTTGATTTTTTTTTTTTTGGTTTTTCGAGACAGGGTTTCTCTGTGTAGCTTTGTGCCTTTCCTGGGACTCACTTGGTAGCCCAGGCTGGCCTCGAACTCACAGAGATCTGCCTGGCTCTGCCTCCCGAGTGCTGGGATTAAAGGCGTGCGCCACCACTGCCCGGCCATAAAGTTGATTTTTAATATCTTGGAGAGGAAAGAGTTTATTTCAGTGTATAGTTCCACAGTACAGTCCATCACCGAGGGAAGACAGGACAGGAACTGAAATAGAGCAAGAACCTAGAGACAGGTTCCTGATGCAGTAGTGGAGTAGTGTTGCTTACTGGCTTGTCCTCATGGCTTGCTCAGCCTGCTTTCTTATAGAACCAAGGAGCACTAGCTCAGGGATACCATTGCTCACAGTGACCTAGAACCCTTCCACATCAATCATCCATCAGGAAAATGTAACAGGGCTTCCTCACAGAGCAATCTAGTGGGGACATTTTCTCTATTAAAGTACACTCTTCTGAAATCATGCTAGCTGTGTCAAGATGACATGAAACTAGCCATCATAATTATTTCAGCTTAGAAATTATAGTCCATATAGTTAAGGAGGCTTAAAGCAGGAACTCATGGCAGGAACCTGGAGTCAGGAACTAAAGAAGATGCCATGGAGAAGTGCAGCTTATTGGCTTGTTCCCCCTGCTCAGCCTGTTTACTTATGCCACCAGGGACCACCTGCTCAGTAATGGCACCACCCACAATGAAGCAGGCTCCTCTCACATCAGTGATTTATAGTTTAAAAAACTCCCTGCATATTTGCCTATAGGACAACCTGATGGAAGCATTTTCTCCATTGAGGCTTCTTCTTCCAAAATGACCCAGTTTGTGTCCAGTTGCCAAAATCGTAACCAACATAAGCCCATATAAAGGTGAAAAGAGAGAGCCAACACCTAGAATTGTCCTCCCTCCATTCCACTAACAATAAAATTCAAAAGCAGTATTGGAAGGTATCATGAACAGACAAGATCTAATGAAAAGTAATATCAGAGACGCAGGACAAATTAAAGGCAACAATACATTCAGACACATGTAAACAAAATAGGAGAAAAGGGGCATGGCAGAAAATGAAGAATATAATTTACAGAGGAGGAAGAAAGACAGTTTCAATCATGAAAGCATAGGAAAGAAGAAATTTCATGAGACAAATAAATAAACCACAGGGAATGGAAAGATCTATCATATTCCAGTAGAATAAGCCAGCAAAAGCTTAATGAGGAAAAGAACAAATAATAACATAATTACTAGAAAAACAATGACATTATTTTCTCTGATAAATCCACAAGAAGCCTCTTACTTTAAAAAAAAAAAATCTGTGAGTATGCCAAAGAGACTAAAACTAAAGTTTCACAGGGTATAAAAAGCTGAGATTAAAATCTAAAACATTACACAATGTAAAACAATAGCATTACGGCAGAAAATGGCCCAAATCTAGGTCAAGGAATAGACAGTCACTTGCAAAAATCTCTCCATGAACTATTATAGCGAACGTGTCAAAAGTATCAAGTAAAGACACAGTGTTAAGAGCTGTCAGGGAAAATACCAACTCACTAAGAATGTAGATGTTTCAATACTATTGACCACACATCAACAACCTTAGAAGATAGGACATGGGCTGCTACATTTCATGCCATGAAAGTAAATAATTGTTAACTAAAATTGTTATATATAGAAATGCTATCTTCTATATGCTACCTTAAAAACTAAATTAAAATAAAGTTAAAGGGGTAAACTCCAAAGTAATTCTTTAGCTAAAGCTGCATATGGTTTGATATGCGATAAAAGTGCTGTGGTACATTTTTTTCTAAATTCTTAGAAAATTATGTAGACTGGAGGGATGGCCCAGTGGTTAAGAAAGTCCACTGCTTTTGCAAAGAGCCTGAGTCTGGTTCTTAGCATTCATGTCAGGTGGCTCACAATCTGCATGGAACTCCAGTTTTAGGGAAGGTGCTTTCAGGCATGTGTGTACCCCAAAAGTGTGCCACATAACATAATTAAAATTAAAATCTTCAAAAAGATTCATAGACTGAAATATTATGATTTTCATCTGTTGATCACTTCTATGGATGGATAAGCATAGCTGATAAATAATTCAATCCTTAATATTACTGTTATTATGGAAATAGGATGGTAGGTGACTGACTATATCAACAAAGTCATGTTAACTTCCCCTGTCAGGCTCTTTACATCTTATCTAAGTGAGATGTAGATCCATATAGATACACATGAAATAACTGTCTCTGTGCTGTATAGAAATGAATAAATAAATAATGCCATAAGTACTTTTATATTCTTATGGTTTTGGAGACTTGCATATGCCATGCATACTGTACCACTGTGTCTCCAGCAATATTTTCTTGCTTTCTAACTTAAGTTTTTCCTTTTGTATCTCACTATAGTGCTTTGATAAAAAAAATGACAGCTATGTACCAGAATATCCGTACATTGACAGTGAAAGGTAACTTTTTGTTATGTCACTGCTGGGGCATTAAGCTTTTAGTAGGAGGCATACGCCATTTTTTTCTTTTTGTTTTTCTTGGATGATCTTATTTTTAGGGTTTGGTAATTCCATATCAATCTCTCTGTTGAAAGACCTCTACATGATCTGGATGATGGGTGGGTATAGGAATCACTGAACTATGTAAAACCATAGGAGCTGATGAAACAATCTCACACACGCCTATGAGAAACATCAAATAGTTTCTTTTGAAAATGTAATTCTGTGTAGTGGTGTTGCATGCCTTTAATCCCAGCACTTAGGAGGCAGAGGCAGAAGGATCTCTGAATTCGAAGCCAGCCTGGTCTACACAAAGGACAGCCGGGGCTACACAAAAAACCCTGTCTGGAAAATACACCAAACAAGAGAAAACAAAAAGCAAAAAACCAAGCAAAAACAAACAAACAAACAAACAGAAAAGTGATGCTGTATGCATCTTCTACACTAGACTATGGGTTAATTCCTTTAATATAGAGAGAACACATAAATTAGTCAAATAGTATCAAAACCGGCAAATGTTTTGACAAGCAGTTCACAAAAATACAGATGGCTAATAAGTGCATAAAATGTGTGATTTTATGCAAATATATAACATAAAAATTAAAATAACAAAATGGTACGTTTTTTTCTCTTGTGTGTCTGTGTGTGGGCATGTGTGTCACTGTGTGTATGAAAGTGAGGGGACAATGAGCAGAGACTGTTCTCCACCTCATGAATCAAGCTTCAGTCTGCAGGCTTGGCAGTCAGTATCTGCACCCACTGAGCCACTGATGGGCTGTGACAGCATTTTTTAAGCTACCAGATTGAAAAAAAAAATATGTCTTGGACAATACAGATGGTGGGACATTGCAGATTACTAGACACTTGATGGGTCCATGTCCTAGAGATGGGGGTCAGGTTGGCAGCAGTGTCCATTAAATTAGTAATGCTTTGTCTCTTAACTTCATAGTGCGCATTTCTATTAATTAATGCAAAAATCTATAACACATTATTACTTATGTAACGTAAATAATAAGTTAATCAATGTAAACAAGGTCTCACAAAAGTGCTACATCCAGGAAATGGCTACCATTTATGCAGATGTTAAACTGATAGAATAAATCTGTATGTTAAATTGTGTGAAAGATCATTGCTTTAAATGAAAAAAAAAAAAAAAGATGTAGAGGAGTACTGCATTACGACATGTGCTCAGAAACTTTGAAAGGCTGGTTAAGAATCTGATCAAAACCAGCAATTACTTCTAGAGAAAAGTAGGAAGTCATGTGGGAGGGAATGGTTTACTTTCATTTTACCGCTAGTTTGGAAAATTTGTAATTGATGTATTTGCTTTAAATCTACAGTAAAAAGGAAATGAAACTAAAATCTGTGAGTGCCAGAAAGGCCCTGATTGGCACGGGAGAACCTAAATAAACAGCCTCCAGGATCCTGATGGACAGTGTTCACTGTTGTCCCTAGTGATACCGAGGGTACAGAGAGCAGCCAAAGTTTGTAACCCAAGGATGTCAATCAATTTAAAAACAGTGTGTGTGTGTGTGTGTGTGTGTGTGTGTGTGTGTGTGTGTGTGTTCACAGGTGCTGTCAGAAGCCAGAAGAAGGAATTGGACCTTTGAATTGGGAATTACAGTGCTGTGAGCTGCCCAATGTGGGTGTTCAAATCTGAATTCTGGTCTCATAATTGAACAGCAGCAAGCACTCTTAAGGGCTGAGCCATCTCTCCATCCTTTAAGCTGTTTGTAATAAAAAGATTTTGGCAGTTCTCAGTGGTTATCAACCTGTGGGTCATGACCTCCACAGGGGTAGAACATCAGATATTCTGCATATCAGGATTCTGAGTAATCATTACTTATATTACGATTCATAATAGTAGCAAAATTACAGTTATGAAGTAGCAATGAAATAATTTTATGGCTGAGGATCACCACAGCATGAGGAACTGTATTAAGCTGTTGCAGAACCACATTGGGAAGGTTGAGAACCACAGCAGTTCTAATTAACAGTTAATAAGACATACCTCTCAGCATTGCTAGGAACCCAGAGCAAAAATTTGGAATTTTGACACCACTCTACCATCTACTGGTAAAATTGGAGAATGCAATCTAATTTCTAAACACTGGATTTCTTTAGAGAATGGCCCCCATAAGCTCATGTTTGGGAAGGACTAGGAGGTATAGCCTTGTGTCTCTACGGATGGGCTTTGTGGTTTCAGAAGCCCATGCCATTTCCACTTACTTCTCTCTGCCTCCTGCTTGTGGACCAGATGTATTCTGTCAGCTATTGCTCCAGCAGCATGCCTGTCTACCTGTTGCCCGGCTCCCCACCATTATGGTCATGGAGTAACCCTCTGAAACTATAATATCCAAATAAACTTTCTTCTATAGGTTACCTTGCCCAGAATATCTTATCACAGCAATAGAAAAATAATAAGCCATGGAATAGCTATAGAATTGTGACCATTTTATATATTCTTCTAAAGAAATCTGTTAGTTAATAATAAAAGTAATATCTCATGAAACATTGAAACGGGATTCCCCAAGCCAATACCAAAGACAACAAAACAAGGAAGACAATGATTTGAGAAGCCAATTCTAAAATAAGGTATCAAGTATTTTCTCCAGATCCACAAACCATAGGTGACAATTTTCATCAGTAATAATTACTATCATGATTTGAATCTGGAGACCCCAGCCAACTCATAGCTTGAATGTTTGTTCCTCAGCTGATATTTTGGAGGCCTGTGGAGTCTTTGGTATGTAGGTCTAGCTGCCTGAAGTAGACAGCTACACCTGAGTTTCTAACATAGGCAGGCCCCAGGATCCAGCATGGCTTTCTGCTTCACAGTATGCAGTGATGTGAACAGTCTCTGTCACATGTCCCTGCTGCCATGAACTAAGCTGCTCAGCCACATCCTTTCTGTCATAGTGAACTGTGACATTGACCTCTTTCTGACTTAAGCTGTGTCACAGTTTCTATAGTCACAGAAAATACACTTGCATTATGATCCCTGAAAGATATGTCCAAATAGAACCTGTGTCATCATTGGGAATGATTTTTTCCCTCCAAATGTGGTAAAGGTAATGATCTACAGATAAGATCATCTTGAATTAGGGTGCCCCCTAAATTTAATGGTAAGAATCTTTATCAAAAGTAGAAAAGAAAGTTGGATATGTAGTTCAGTGGTAGAACAATTGCCTAAGCATGCACACAGACCTGGGTGTGATCTCTACACTGAGGAAAAAAAGGGGCAAAGGAGCACAAGGATACACAGAAGGGAAGGTCAGCTGAAGATGGAGGCAGAAATCTGAAGGTCACAAGCCCTCCAAGCCACAAACCAAATGATACCAAAGTTTGCCAGCAACAACTGGAAGCAAGGACAGAGGTTAGGAGCAGGTAGACTCTCCATCAGAACCTCGGAAAGAGACGAAATGTAACAAGAGGTGCAGCAGCCTGAGAGAATCAGATTCTGAGTACTTATCACCAGTGTGTAGGAACTTCTTACAGCATAAGCTCTGTTGGATGTGCTGTGGGATAATACCCTTGTACACTGGTTTAATAAAACACTGATTGCCCAGTAGCCAGGAAAGAAGTATAGGCAGAGCCAGCAGAAGAACAGAATTCTGGGAAAAGGAAGGCTGAGTCAGGAGACACCAGCCTGTCATCCAGGGAGCAGCATGTAATGACACACAGGTAAAGCCACGGAACATGTGACGATATATAGATTAACAGAAATGGGCTGAGTTTAAGTGTAAGAGCTAGTCAGTAGTAAGCCTGAGCTAATGGCTGAGCAGTTTTAATTAATATAAGCCTCTATGTGTTTACTTGGGTCTGAGCAGCTGTGGACCGGGTGGGACACAGGAAAACTTCAGATACATGGATGTGTCCCCTAGATCTCATGCAACTGTACATTAGTTCACATGTTAGGTTTCAGAACCTTCTGCCAAGCCTGAATACCTGAGTTGGATCACTGGGACCCATGTGGTGGAAGGAACTGGCTCCTCCAAGCTGTCTATTGACCTTTGCATATGTGCTGTGTCATGAGCTTGCACACACACATAAATAAATTCATTTTTCTTTTATTAAAACAATATAATTTATTTTAAATTGTGTATTAAAAGTCTTCATGAAATTAGGCCAAACTCAGAGAGTATTAAATAACTAAAATCATACTTGACAAACCAAGTAAGTGGTCAGTTCTATGGCCTTGTCACTCTTACAACTGACATGTTCAGTGACATATTTGTGTGTATGTTGCCCTAGATGTCAAATGTTAAGCAACAATCCAAATTAAAAAAACAAAGATTGATATTTCAACCTCCAGATTATCATATCAGTCAACAGAAATAACTGTTTCTAAGGATATACAGGGTGAAACATTGTAACAAATTAGAAGACATGGAATATAAACACACAGCCCAAATCAGTAGCATAGTTCTCAACAGCTTAGATGTTTCTGAAATACATTACAAGGGGATGACTAGAGTTTTATTGTTTGAGAATTTCATACACCCATACAATATGTTTTGATGAAATCTCTCTCTCTCTGATCCCTTTTAATTCACCATCTTTATTCCCAACCACTTTCCATTCCCAACTTTATGTGTTCTGTTTCTCAAAGCACTGAATCCACTTTGTGCTACATGTGTGCATGATTGTGGTAACCATCTGCTGGAACATCGGTAGCACACCAGCGTTTACATCCCTGAAAAAAATGCACTCTCCATCTCACACAACCACCAATTGTCAGCAGCTCCTAAGATCTGGAATAGAAAGAGCTTAGATAAACACACAGCCATAGAGATTCTACTCAACAAAATTCTAGGGGGAAATTCCCCAAGTCCAGAAAAGTAGATAGCTAAACACCAGAGGCATTTGGAATCACAGACAGGAGCAGACAAGAATCTCTTCCTAATGTATTACAGCCAAGTTATCCAAAATTCAAAGCAAAGACACAGAATTAAAAGCTGTAATATAAAAATGCCAACTTCCATACAAAAACTGAAACATCAGAACAGCATCAGCTCTTTCATCAGAAACCCTAAAATCAAGGGAAGCATGGAATGATGTGTTTCAAGCCCTGCATTTACGTAACTACCAACCAAAATTGCTATATCCAGAAAACCTACTCTTAAAATTTGACAGGGAAATAAGACATTCCAAGACAAGTACAAACAAAAGCATCCCAAGACCAAAGGACCAGAGCTGCAGAACATGCACAAAGGAATGCTATTCACAGAGAAAGTTTCAATCTTACGAGCAGAGGACAAAAAACAAATGTCATGAGAAGAATATGTAAAAGAAGACTTAGGAGTGAATCCATCATGTGCAGCACACTAAACTAGAAAAACCACAATGCTGAGGTTGGAAAGTCAATAACAAACAGTAGCTCAGCTGATCAGAAAACAACCAACCAAATTACAGGAATTCGAAAACATCTCTCAATAATAACCTCATATGGTATATCCAGTGATGTGAGGCCTGGACCATTGTTGCCACTGTGGGCATAAAGTGGTTAAATGTCATAATGTGTGAAATATGTCACAATTTCCTTAGTACAAATATGCACTCCATGAACCTATTATTTTTATAGTCACATCAACTTCATGAGTGCAAACTTTAGCTTTTTTTTTCTTTTCACCTCCTCCTCGACTTTGGAAGTAAGTGTTGTTTTCTTTCCTTTGGGGCTTCTTACCGTAGCCCACATGTATATTTTTGGGTCAGTGTGAAGCAAGTGATCTCATTTGTTTAACGACCCTTTCTTCTTTCATCAAACACATTATCTCTACATTTGAATCTCCATCATTTTGCTTTCTACTGGATCTTTTCCATCTGTGTGCACGTGAGTGCACACATGCATGTGTGTCTCTGTTTCCAAGGCTTCTGCAACCAAGTATGGCAAACTTGGTGCCTTGAAACTAAAATGTACTATTTCATATGTCTCAAACCTAGAAGTCTAAAAACAAGGTGTTAGCAAGAGTGGCTCCTTTGGAGGCTCCTAAGCAGGTTATATGCTTCTAGCATCAGGTGATTGTTGGCAACCTCTGGCATCTTTCAGATTGCAGATTAATCATTCCAACGCCTGCCTGTCTTCATGGAACGTTCTCTTCTATACGTATACTTGTTTCTGGCTTTACTTTGTGTATGAAAGTCACTGAATGATTAGGGCCTTTATTATTGTGTGAGTCTGAAATTTCCTTCACTAGCTCACATTTTTAATACTTGGAACCCAGTTGGTGATATTTTAGATAGTTCTAGAGACTTTGGGAAGTAGGCCCTGGATAGACTAGGTAGGTCACTGGGAGTAAGGCCTTGTGGGGAGGGATATTATCTTTAGTCATTTCTTGTGACTCTGCTTTCTGTGATGTGAGCAGCTGTCCTTAGCCACATGCTCCTGCTGACAGGATATTCTGCTCAAGCACACAGGGCCAAGCATCATGTGATAATCTCTCTGAAACTGGGAGTCAAATAATCAGTTCCTCACTTACTTAGTTTTCATGAAGCTTTTGGACACAGCTCTAATTCCCAACAAGATAAAAGTCTCAGCTGCTGGAGCAAAGACCTGAACAGATTTTTTCAGAGGATACAACAGTACACAATCTTGAGATTTTTCTCATCAGACATTCATTCTACTTGGCCATTTTTCTTTCCTCTACTAATACATTACCTACTTACTCCTGTTTGAGGCAAAACCTCTCCAGGGTTTATATTTTTATTATTTTAATCATACCAACTCCTTCCACTTTTTGTTTGACAGTTGTCTTTGGAATTTAAGTCAGGAATGCATTTGCTTCTGGTATTGGCACAGTTCACCCGTCAGCCTTCCATGAGGCTTTTCTCACTGCTGTTAGTATGCATCCTCTTGGGATAACCTTGGAGCTCCTCAGTATCTCCTCTGATGTCCTTGCTGCTGCTCCCCTTTCTGGTATAATGCTTTCAGTAGAATTTCTTTGTCAATACAACATTTTTTTGTAGTTTTTCAATAATTTTAGTTTATGGGGGGTTTTGTTTGTTTGCTTTTTGAAAATCCTACCTAAATCTCTTAAGTGTTAGGATTGAGGGAATGAGGCATTGTTTCTGACTTTAACTTTTGTGAAGTACGTATTTACTGTTATGATAATATATTTCTTTGAGCATTATTAATTAAAGTAAATTTTAGTTACAGTGGTATCAAATTGTCTTTTGCAATTCATCGAGTTAGTTATGAGTTAAAACTTCTGCTTTTCAACCAACTACAGTGTTTCATTGAAATAATAAAGCAGTTGCACAGTTTTTGGATGATGAAGTAACATTTTGGTACTGTCAAAGATATTTTTGCTCTATTGCTCACAGCAAATTTATGACGAAAACAACTTAGAAATGATTAGATTATAAAAATTTTGTTATTTAGTTGATGCCATCAATACTTTTATTACTTGCTTTTGTGTTTTTTTTCTAAATGAATCTGCTATGTAACTTGAAGTTACTAGGTACAAATATGTGCTCAGAGTGCCTGAGGAGGGCCCAGATTCCGTGCTCTGTAGAGACAGTCAATGCTTTGTCTCCTGTGGTGTAAGGGGAAGTGACTATGCTGGGAAGATAAAATTGTTATTGCAGCATTCTCTGTTTCTTGACTGTGAAATGATAATTAAACATATGCTTGGAAGTTCCTTACATAAGCGGATTAGGGAGCTTGCAGAAGCCCTGGAAGACTTAGAGTTTAGGTTCTGCTCTCTCACCAGCTCCATGTCAAGGAGACCAGTAGCCAGTCTTCATTCCAGAAACTGGGGGTAGGTTCTATCACAGGAGAGAGTCTATTCAGCCTGGTGGTCCTGTCTGACACCTGGGCTCAAGTGGACTGCACAGCTGGAGTAAGGAGGGGAGATGCTGGAATTGAGAACTCAGGGCCTGGAGCCTTGTCTTCCCTTTCCAGAGGCATTGGTGTACAGTCTACTGCTGCTGAGGCCTCCTGGCTCTGGAGACTCTCCTTATAGAAAACATTGTTTTGGGCGAGTGAAAAACTACACTCTGGGAAGGAGAGAATGTTTTCAGTTCTAGCAGATGCAGGAGGCCTGATGGCCTTAAGCCTTAGCCCGGTCATCTGCACCCAAAAATCGTGGTGTCGAGGGGGGAGCCTTTTCTGCTGTTCATGTCTGGGACCAACTTCGGGGTGAAGGAGAGGAGGAACAGGAAAAACAGTCTCACCAAGGATGTGTCTCCTTCCTTCTGTGCGGAAACATTGGCACATATGGCTGTGTCCTGCGCCTCTCAATCTCCAACTCTTCACTTCTGGGCCCAGCGACACTCAGTTACCCTACTGCTCTCCACTCCTAAGGTGGGGGGGGGGGGCGTCAGAGATAGGACTTGATTGCTGGGCACAAAGCACTGGTGTCTGAATAACAGCGGGCAGGTCATAAACATCCACTTATCATCTGCAGAGGACTTCCACTTGCCTCTGCATCTTGCTCTCCCACCTGCATGGGACAACTTCACCTACCCAGTTAGTTAAGCCGGAAGGCCCAACGTCGGTTTTGGCAACTCCTCTCGTACCTTCCTATCCTAAGTATATCTTTCTCTAAATACTTTTTTGGAGCAATATACGGAAACATAGACCAAATAGCTTATAAACAATAAAAAATTGTGTTTTACAGTTTCAGAAACGGGGAGGTCCAAGATCAAGGCAGCCGTGCATCCAGTGTGTGGGAGGGGCTGCCTTCTGGTTCACACAGGGAGCCTTCCCTCCTGTGCTCATGTAGCGGAAGGCCAGACAGCTCTCCTGGGCCTCTTCTATAAGGTCATCACTAACCTTATTCATGAGGGCTCTGCCCTAACCACCTGTCCTATGACCATTAGACATTAGGATTTAACATAGAATTGGAGGATCATAAACATTCATTCCCCTGCAATCTTCAGTGTTCCCGCATTTTCCTTTCCATTTCATGTCTGGATCAGACTTTCAGTTTGCCTCACTCATTCGTTTCATTTTCTGTCTTTTTCTTGCACCAGCATTGTTGGGAGAGAAGTCAGATTGCGTTACTCTCTTGCCTCCAGGGATTTCCCTTCAAATGCTTTGCAGGCTTCCTTCAACCCCCAGCCTGTTATTCCAGAACTATGAAAATCTCATTCTATTCTCTCCTAATTTGTAAGGTTTCCACTCAGAAGTCTTGTTATCGGGAATGGAGGAACTCTTACGTATTGTTTATTTTATGTTGCAGCTTGAGAATCCTCTGGAGTGTTTAATCTTTGGGAACTTGAGCATATCTTGAGGTAGACTAGGTAAGTTGAAGCTAATTTGTGACCTTAGATCTTCCTCTACCTGGATATTTGTATTTTTCTCTAGATTTAAGAAATTTTCTGTTCTTATCTCTTTGAATAATCTTTCTCTTTGGCATTTTCAGGTTCCTCTTTAATCCCAATAAACCAGATCTGTGCTCTTTTAATGCTGTGCCAATGTGTGTACAAACTTTTTTTTTTTCATTTTTTTATTATCTTTTTCTTCTCCATCTATTTTGTGGTGGTCTGTCTTTGAGCTCTTTAATTCTTCGGTTTGATCTGTTACTGATATCTTCTATCACATCTCATAAAATTCCACTTAGTGCATTTATAAGAGTTTGATATTTTGAAATTGCTTTTATCTGTGTTAAATATCTCTTATAAAATACTGATTTTATTTGTTTCTTTTTGATGTTCATTAAATTTCATAATAACAGCTGTTTTAAATTATTTTTCTGAAGCTATTTCCAATTGACAACTGCTCACAAAAGAAAAATTAGATTTCTTCAGTGGAGTCACATGGGGCATACAAACCAGACTTATCAGTACCATACCCAGCAGTAGATGGCCAACACAAAGTAAACTCAGTGATACTTTTGGAGACATTTTGTCTTAAATTCCTTGTTTGATCCTTTTTTAAATCCTTACTTGTCTTTTGCTTATCTATTATTACTTTTTATGGGGTTTGTGTCCCTGCATGTGGACGTGTTTCTTGTGGTTTTCTTTCTTTTTCCCCCCTCTATTTGTGTATTTGTTTTATTCTTTTTTTAAATTGCTGTATTTGTTTTCTAAAGAGAGAGAGAAGGTGGAGAGAAGAAGCAGGTCTTGGAGGAGATGAGGAAGAGAAGCTATATTCAGAGAATACTGGTTGAAATTTATTTTCAATTAAAATAAAATAAACACGTCTTCTGAGTGCTCACTCATATTTGTTACTATATGGTCAGTTTCTGGCACTTATTTTGTTCAACAGATAAGGTTCCCTAGAAGTTCTTGAATCTTGTTAGTTTACAACATTGTACATTGAATGATTAGATATTTATTAAGTATTCATAGTATGCTTTTTCTTAGAATGTTTAAAATGTCCACCTTCCCAGAAATGGCTGCTTATTTCTCATCTTATATCTCTCTAATTTCATCATAAAAATGACATCTCATATCTGGATTTTCTCAAGTTCCTTGTTAATGTTATTTGAACACTAGAGGACACTCCAAGCCCAGGTTTGTCTCCATTCCACAGTTTATGTGCTCAGCTTTCCATCATAAACTGCAGGAACATCTTAACACCACCACTACCAATAACATAAGACAAAACATTTCTGCAAGCCACTTAGGGGTGAGGGATGGAGCAGGCACTATGTCCAGCATTGGCCTGTGGTCAGTCACCATAGACAGATTCTGCCCAACTGACCTGTCAGAAATGATACTATTAGCATTATCTTTTTGGTACCTGGTATTTATCCCTCTAACATGTGATTAAATCATATCAACTAGAATGGATCCCATCTCTAAGATGAGAGACAACTGAGATCCAATAACCAGATGGTTATGTCATCAGAAAATATTGTTCAGAGATAAGGGGGGAAATTGTTAAAATTGAAATGAAGGCCCATGAGCATGGTAGCCTTGGGGTATATTATAGTGATATTTTATTTGTACTGAAATGTGATTTGTATGTTAATAAATAAAGTTGCCTGGGGGTCAGAGCTATTAGCAAGCAATAGCGAAAGCAGGCAGCAGTGGTGCACACCTTTAATCCCAGCACTTGGTAGGCAGAGCTAGGTAGATCTCTGTGTGTTCAAGGATACAGCCAGCATTGGAGACACATGCCTTTAATCTCAATATCAACCATAGAAGACCTGGAGGTCTGTATAGACAAGCAGTGACGAGGTGGTCATGTGGTTGGGTTTACAACCAATGAGAAGGCAGAACACAAAGTCTTTATAAAGACAAACATACAGGAACTAGCTCTCTTTCGGAGAGGTAGGACCACCATGAGAGGAAAGGTAAGGTTTTTAGCTCTTAGCTCTAACCTGTTGGCTTTTTTCTTTGCATTGGTTCTGTGTTTCTTATTGAATAAGACAGTTACTTCTACAGTATACAGTATATATGGATATAATTCCAGCACTTGGCAGGCTGAAAAAGAAAGATGATTAGTTCAAGGGTAGTCCAGGTACATAGAATGACCCTGTTTCAAACCAACAACAGAATGGTATTGCTTATACAAGTAACTGAAGCCAAGAGGCGATGCAGAAATGCATAATTATTTGACACTAAATGTGTGCTAACCTTGGTCCTTCTTGTATTCTGTTTGTAATTGTTCCATGCGTGGACGTTTTTCACCTCAAAATCAAGACATTAAAACAAAGAATGAGGATGAATAACTGTCCCAACAGGAGTAAAGATATGCTAGAGACACTTAGGCCCTTTTTCATCTGCCAGACTATTGAAGCAACAGACATCAATAAATCAGAATTTCCCCAGGAATCAGGCTGAGAGGGAAAAGCCAGCCAGGCATGGGACTTGGTTTCAGGAAAGAGACTTGCAAGCTGAGACAATACTGGGCCAATGATGGGCAGGACCACAACTGGACTGGGAATGCTTAGCTGTGCACAGCTCTGACTGTTCTCCAAACCTACTGCCAGGACCCCACAGATGAACTTAGGCTGAGGGGGGGGGGGGTCACATTCAACAGTTTTTCCTCTTTTTGTTATGAATTTCTCCCTTTAATAGGGTTATTGAGAACAAGTAGCCAAGCTGACTTGTTAGGGATGCCTCAGCAAGGCTCTGATCCTAGTAACTCAGTCACAGAAGACCTGGAGCTCTCACTGCAGAGACCAATCTGGAAGCATTAACATATCTTCACCTATCTTCTTTTCTTTTTCCTCACAGGAGTTCAAGAGAGAGAGGGATGTGACAGAAGAAGCTTTAAATTTATATAAAATAAAAACAAACAAATAACAAACACAGCAACAAAAAAACCCACAAAACCTAAGAGAGAGTTCCCAAGTCATTCTACAATTTTCTCTGTGGCTAATTCCTTACCTTTTTTGGACCCACTTGTTAAAATTAGTGACACATCATGATTAATCAAAGTGCACACTTCATATAGACCTCCTTTGTCTCTACTTACTGTCTTTGTTCTATTTTGAGATCCAGTCCTGCATTCCACATGATACCTGCTAGATGTGTGCCCTTAAGCTCTTTATTCCAATCTCTCTGATGTTTTTCTCATAACCAGGTTTGTGGTTACAGAGGAAGCATAACTGTTTTCTGATATTGTATCAAGTGTGCATGGGATTGACATGATGTATGCCTTTTTGTGTTGTTTGGTGACTGTTGGTGAACTCTTTTTAAAAAAAAGAGTAATTATTCAGTTTAATTTCTTCTTCCTCCCTCTCCTCCTACTTTATACATGCATGTGTGCCTTGCCCCCTCTCCCCACCCTGTATGTGTGTGTGTGTGTGTGTGTGTGTGTGTGTGTGTGTGTGTGTATTTATGATATGTGTATAAAGGCATGTGAGTACTGTGGATCTACTTACTAGAGGCTATGTGTGCCCCATCTGACAAGTAAGAACATTTTCATTAAAAACCAATACCACGGGCTAGCACTCGGGAGGCAGAGGCAGGTGGATCTCTGTGATCCAGCCTAGTCTACAGAGTGAGTTCTAAGATAGGATCCAAAAAAGCTACATAGAGAAACCTTGTCTCAAAAAAACCAAAAAACAAAACAAAACAATACCATCACACATTCAATGAAATTAACCATAATTCCCAATATTGATGTCAAATGGGAAAAATACTTAAATCTTTTCAAAATTATTTTATAAGCTTTTGTGTGTACCAAAATTAGGTTTAATCCATCCTTAAATATTTATCATATTTTCTTGTGAAAGTCTCTGTACCTCAAGAAATCTACTTCAGTGTGTTAAAATGATGAAATCAACTTCCTCAGCTCATGAAAGTTCTGATAATTTTACTCTATGCCTGTCCTGGCTGCCCTTGTTCAAAGCACAGGTCATGGAAAAGAAATTTCTTTTCTCCCTCAGATCTAAGGTGAGAATCTATGCTCAGGAATATGTGGCACTTGGTTTCCTGTCTGATCCTCACAATCCTTGGCTAAGAAATTAGTATTTCCACAATGTTGGGGAAAGTGAGGCCTTGAAGTTTTGTGGAGGGCCACAGGTTAGTAAGATCCACTGGTGTCCTTTGGGATCATCTCTGAGATTGGGTCCATTAGAAAACTCCAGCCGCTCAGAGGCCAATGGAACAGTTGTAACCAGGACATGCCCACGAGTCAGGATGGTTAATGGAGAGATGGTTGCAAGGCTATCCTGCTTGGATAAAGGCATCCTGGATGAGGCCCGATTTTCAGGAACTGGGAGAATTCTGTGATTGGCAGATGACCTGATACAACTTATTGCCAGAAACCTCCAGATGAATCAAGAGATAAGTGTCTTGATTTAGAAGCCTCAAACATCATCTTGTCTACCTCTTCTCCAGTGCAGATGCCAGAAGAAATCTTCTGGCTGCTAACAGCCATATTTGGGAAAGGAGCATTAGGCCTTCGTAGTTTTATAAAAATTATTATCTGTTTAAATTACAGAAAGATTAAATATTGTTTTTAAGAATATAAACAGGGGCTAGTAAGATAATTCACTTAGTAAGAGTGTGCCTAGCATGCATGTGACCCTAGGTTTCAGTTCCAGAACCATGTCAGCAAGTTTTGTAGTTTATGCCTATAATCTCAACACTTAGGATGTAAAATCAAGGAGATCAGATGTCCAAGGTCATCCTTAGTGTAACTTTTACCCACTACTACTATGTAGTACTGAGTCCAAGAATTACCTGGGCTTCATGAGATACGGTCTCAAAAACTAACTAATCAAACAAACAGGAACAGAAATAGTGTTGATGAGTCTTTAGGAAGAAATGGAAGCCTAATATTATGTCCCTGAGTTGAGAGTGTAAATTCTAGTCTCTCCCCACAACTCTTACCCCCCACTGCTCCTCAGTTTGAATGGCCATTCCATGCTCCAGCTCCCTGAAGAGCTGCTTTGTCTTTTGCTGCCCCTAACTGTGGTCACAATTCCCTCTTGCAGGCTTGCTGCTCTGCTGGTGTGGACACTGATAGCATTATAGAAAGACCCTCTGTTCTACATCCCAGGTGTGCTTCCTGGGTGGACTGGCCTGCAAGAGTAGTCTTAAGAGCAGAGTCTAAAATGAGATTTGAAACCGGATTGCTGAGCTGTCTGGCCATTAAGATCCTGGCACTGATCGTCCCTGGCCTCAAGACAGGCACTGGTTTTTGATAATGTGTAATTGTTCAAATTAAATGTGTAGCAAGCAGGCTACAGATAGTAGGAAGGTAACTCAGTGTCAAGCATGGAAATGAGTTCCCTCCTACTCCAGAAAAATAAGCAGACGAAAATAAACCTCGAGCAATAAAATAAGTGAAAAAATATAAAAAAGAAAACAGGAGAAACAGAAAACGAGTCAATATAGATAGGACAATACGGAACAGTCTGTCTTTGGAGAATATCACCAAATTTCAGAAATCTATGGGAAAGAACGACAGAGTAAAAGAGAAACTGCACTTTGTGTATGTCTACACTGAGACAGAAGCATCACCGTAAACTCTAGACATACAAAGGACAGTAAAAGGATATTCTGAGAAGCTCTGCAGAAGATATCTGAAATATCAGATAAAATGGGCAAAAGTTCCTAAAAGCCTATCTAGAATAGGCTCAACATGAAATGAGTAGTGTGACTGTTCCTAGACTTTAAGGGAAGTTGATTTCACCATTTTAACACATTGGGGAAAATTTCTTAAGGTTCACAGACTTTAACAAGATATTATGATAAGGATTTAAGGATGGATTAAAGCTGATTTTGTTACACACAAAGGCCTATAAAATAACTTTGAAAAAAATTGAATATTGTTCCATTTGACATTATTGTTGGGAATTGTGGTTTCTTTTGTTGAATGCGGTGATGGTATTGGTTTTGAATGACAATGTCCTTACTTATTTGAGCATCTAATGTGGACTTCCTTTGCAGTGGATGAGCACACACGACAGAGCAGTCAGTGGGTATAATTATGCAGCATCTTCATAGCTGTTACTCTAAGGGAGACCATGCTTTCTAATCTTTACTCTTTTAGTTGGCATGCATAGAGATAAGTGGGTGACATAGTGTTCACCAGCAGATGAGGTCCACAGTGTAGTCTGTGCTACAAGGAATCTGGAATTTTTAAAGTCACTGGTAGCTGAGAACAACTATCCCTTATGTTCCATGAGAGGCAGATAAAACATATTTACTTATCCAAATGGTTTTCTATCTAATTCTTGGTTCTAGACAATGAACAAACAAGGGGAAGCTTTTATTTCACTAACCAAAGTTTGCCTTTTGAGCCGAGGATGACCCTCTTCCCAGGGAAATTAGATTTCCTTTCATAGATTAAAACAGATCCCATGGTCTCAGGGCAAGAATTCAACACACCTATTTCTTCCTCACTCCTAGTTTCCCTGTGTGTAAAATTACTTACTGACAAGGTGGTTCACAAAGAGCAAAAGATCACAGCAAACTAAAACTTGTATGTAGTAAATGTGCAGTGAGATTCCACGTGTGTGTGTGTGTGTGTGTGTGTGTGTGTGTGTGTGTGTGTGTGTGTTTTCCCAAGACAGAGTTTCTCTGTGTAGCTTTGCGCCTTTCCTGGATCTTGTTCTGTAGAGCAGGCTGGCCTCAAACTCACAGAGATCCACCTTGCTCTGCCTCCCAAGTGCTGGGATTAAAGGCATGCGCCACCACCACCCAGCTGTGTTTTTGTTTTTTAAGTCCATTATAACAAAGTTGGTTACAAGGAGGCTCCTGGTATGAACACTCAGCATTAGCTGAGCACCTGATCCATAATAAAACTCCAAGTCCTCAAAAGGCCTTTTGTAATTATACCCAGAAGATACCAGAAGATGCTGGATGAGGATAGAGTTCATGCAAAATTCCGAGATAGAGTGTAGATAGTGCAGATAGTAAAAAACATTAAGAAGGAAGATAAACACAAATGAGGAGAATGTAACAACTCATAGGTAAAGAAGGCCAGAGACATGAGAATCTTACTTCAAGTTGTCAAAGGAGACTTATTGGCTTCAAAGCTGCTTAGTTTTTCAAAGGCTACAATATGCTTTCTATTCAGCTATGTATATAACATTTATGGGCAGCAAAATGAATATGTATAACTCAGAAAGTACTTGTGCTAGATGTGCAAATTGTCTCCCACTAACTTCTCTTCTCGTGGATCTAGAACCCAGCCTAAGGTTCTGAGAGTCTTGCTCTGGAAAGCTCTAATATTGGCCTCCTTCCTTACAGTGAATCATGAGTGGTGACTTGGTAAAGGAAGAATGTTTATAACACAGGGCTATTTGGGATAGATGTAAGAGACATGAGAATCTTACTCCTCCCTAGACATCAAAGAAGGAAGCACAGCATCTGGTTTCTGAACTGCCTGGTTTTTCAAGGGCTCCAAGAGGCTCCTTTTCCCATTGTGAACACAGCACTCACAGGCAATAGAAGCAAACGCTTCTACTCAGAAAATACTACTCAGAAGGAGTAAAATTCATGTGCAAGCTGTCTCCTACTAACCTCCCTGAACAGAATTAGAAGTCCTGAGAGTCTTGCTTTATGAAGTAATATAGGCCTTTTAGAATGAACAATAACAAAATAGGGCAAGAGACAAGGTGCTAAGACAAGATGGTCTTCCTTCATTTCCTCCTTCTTTAGTATCTATGTCAACACAGTACTGCAGAAATGGATGAGACTCTCATCTGTAGTACTGCTAGGGTATGAGAAGATAGGGAGGAGGGCTAACTCAAAAATTCTAATTTTTGTAAACTTCAGAATGCTACAATAAGTATGAATGCTATCTATATTTAAAGAAATAGGTAAAATCTGCAAACACGAAAGCAACTGAGCAGAGGCCTCACTATGGTGTTAATATCCTGATCTTTGTGGTGTACAAGCACCACCAAAGTATGGCTTTTAACAACAGATGACTGTCTGTCACACTCCACCAGGCAGGTGAGTACCATGTCTTCCTCACAGGCAGATCTGTTCACCAAGAGCCAACTGGTCCCATTGTAGCTTCCATCCTTGTTTACTATGAATGTAGAAGCCGCTTCTCTCTGGAACATATTTCCTTTCTCTCACTACATCAACTGAAGGCTTAGTGACAACCTGGCAAGTGACATCAGACTCCATGTCATTGTTGGCTGTTGGATGATCTCCAATGTCTGTGGAACTGAAATAATAGAAGCAGAGTCTATGACCTTGAGGTACATAAAATCCAGAGAAGGGTATAGTATTGTAAAGATGTACTCCCCATGTCAAGAGCATCCTAAGGACAAAACTGATGGTTTATGTTGGAGAGGAGCGACTAAGCGTATCTCTCAGCACACAGAAAGTGATCAGGGCGTGGTGGTATGAGGGTCAGAGTGAGTGAATTCAGTAATCATAGTTCATGGCTGCAGTGGGAGAGCAATAACCATAACAAAGTAAATGGAAAACAATAGGCACTGGAGGGGGGTGCTGATTCATAATCTGTATAATTGTTTCTACTGGCAAAGTTGGAAATAAAAACTCGTCTTAAAGTGATGATTATAGCATATGATCCCTTCTGCATTAAGGGTTTGAAAATCCACTGGGAACTATGGCAAATACATACTACCTATGGGAAGATGAGTTTCAATCCATTCTAGCCTCAGGGAAGAGTAAGTTGGTGGCCAGATGTCAGATTGAACTGAAACCCAGGGGCATGTACCTTGGATGGTGTCACACAAACTGGCAGTCCCAAGAAGAAGACCTGTTTGCAAAGAGGCATGGACCACATCACAGATGATCTGAGAGTATACAGTTCCAGAGTCCAGCACCACCCAGTCGATGCTGGAGACAGTAAAAGAGAAGCAGCCTATAGGCACCACAATGGCATGGGAGTGAGAGAGGTCATTCTTCACTTTGAAACATTTCAGAGTAATGTTCAGTAGAAAGAAGCCTTGAGACCTGCAAGTGAAGGTCACTGTCTGCTCAGGCATGGCCCTTGTAGCTGGTCCACATAGCACAGGAGGAAATGGTTTGACTACAAAAGAGCATATAACATGATTGTGATGGCCGCTACTGATGACAAGGAACACAGCAAAGAACCTTCCTAGTTACCATCATTATCATCATCATCATCATTATCATCATCATCATCTATTGTGGTACTTGGAATTAATGCCAGGGCTTCAGCCATGTTTAGCCTTATTCTTTCACTGAACTATGTGCCCAGCCATTTACTGCTCATCTGGTAAAGTTGCAGGGAGAGTTCTGTCCTCCTCCAGTGATGTTCTTAGTTATGTGTCTGCAGATGTGAGCACACTTGCCCAGCAGACATTGAGGACAAGCTGGCCCACATGAAATTCCAGTCCAGGGTAGAGTAAGGAAATCATAACCTGTCTGATAGTTTGTCTGAACTGTCCTTGAGGGCATCCTCTGGAAGCTTTCCAGCCTGTGCAAAGTGTTTGCAGAAGGAAATCCAGGAAATGTTCTCTTCAGATGAATATGTGTATATTTATCTTCTGTGCCCCAATGTCCCCTTTGTTAGAACTGCACAGAAGCATTACCCTAGAAGATGAGCTTGAGGGCAAAGCACATCACCTGGCACATTTTAAGTGCTTAACAAACACCAGCTATCACTGCAGTTGCTAGTTCTGGGAGTTCTCATCTGTGCTTTGGGCAGCAGAAGCTACTGCACATGCTATATGGAGACATCGTGAAACATCTCCTCATTCAGGACACTGCTGTGAAAACTCTAAATAGGATGGAGAAGGAGCCATGATAGACAGAGTGACAACCTCCTTATTCTTAGTGATCCCCACCAAAACCTGAGATTGAATAATGACTTTCAAAGAAAACCAGAGGTGTTTCTTCCAGAGGTCATCTGTGCAAATAGCTAGGAACTCTGGGGAGGGAGGAGAGGCAGAGTCCTTCAAGGGCTGGAAAGAGGATTTGCTGTCCACTGTTCTTTGAAGACCCGCCTAAGACAGCAAGGCCCTGCTAAGGTGTATATCACTGTCTTAGTTAAGGTTTCTATTGCTGAGATAAAATATCAAGACCAAAAGTAACTTGGTGAGGAAGTGGTTATTTAACCTTATAAATTATAAGTCCTTTACTGAGGGAAGCCAAGGCAGGAACTCAGGGCAGGAACCTGAAGGCAGGAACTGAAGAAGAGGCTATCGAGGGGTGCTGCTTACTAGCTTGCTCTTCCCGGCATACTAAGCCTGCTTTCTTATATACCTCAGGACCACTTTCCAAGGGTTGGCACCAACCCCACCCCAATCCTATTAATACCTGAGGTTTACAGAGGAATAGTGAAAGGTTTAAAGTCATGTGGCCTCTGAATGACACAGCTCATACTGAGGTGTAGTGGGTAGCTGTTCCAGCTTTGACCTGGAAGTACTACCCCCAGTGAGACTTCCGGTAACTGTCATGTCTACCTATGACTGGCCCCTGAGGCAGGGCAGAGATGAGAGCCCTTAAGACCTGAGATCCTGATGTGCCAGCGCTCTTGGTTGCTGGTGATCCTGGATGCTGGATGATAGACAGGTCGGAGTTCTCCAGAGAACCCAGCTGGACTGCACCTCAGCTGTAACTAGCTGTAAGTTACCACCCAAAATAAACCTCATTTTTAACTACATGAAATTGCCTTAATAAATTCTCCAATATTGATGAGCCATTTCCTACAATAGTAAGACTGACATAGGTTTTCTACTCACTACTGGACTGATTTTTAGGAGTATCCTAAACCCCTGGGAAATTGAGGTTAAAGTGGAACTGGGTAGTGGCTAGATTCAAAGAGCTGTGTTTCAGCAGCTCCCGGGATCTTTTTATTTTAGTGCAGCTAATGTCTCTTGCTGGCAGAGCAAGATACCGATACGGAGTCAGGTCTGAGGTCATACCCAGCACTAACTGGTTCTGTGTCTGTGGGGACAACCCTGTGCATGTAAACAAGGCTCTCATACTTGTCAAAGAGTTGTGCTGGGTGGTCAGATCTCCTTCCTGTGTTGACCATCCCAGAATAAGGATGTAGAAGAATCAAGGCCTGTGTCAGGAAATCTAAAGTGAACGACTTGCTGTACCTAAGGTCAGTACATATCTCACAGGGATGAAGTCTTTTTTTTTTTTTAATGTTTAATCTATCAATTAAAAAAGTTTTTTTTATTTTTTTTATTTTTTTTTAAATTTTTATTTTTCAATACAATTCAGTTCTACATATCAGCCACAGATTCCCTTGTTCTCCCCCCTCCCGCCCCCCCTCACCTTCCCCCCAGCCCGCCCCCCATTCCAATCTCCTCCAGGGCAAAGCCTTCCCCACAGACTGAGATCAACCTGGTGGACTCAGTCCAGGTAGGTCCAGTCCCCTCCTCCCAGGCCGAACCAAGGGACCCTGCATAGGCCCCAGGTTTCAAACAGCCGACTCATGCAATGAGCACAGGACCCGGTCCCACTGCCTGGATGCCTCCCAAACAGATCAGGCCAATCAACTGTCTCACCCACTCAGAGGGCCTGATCCAGTTGGTGACCCCTCAGCCATTGGTTCATATTTCATGTGTTTCCGTTTGTTTGGCTATTTGTCTCTGTGCTTTATCCGACCTTGGTCTCAACAATTCTCGCTCATATAAACCCTCCTCATTCTCGCTAATTGAACTCCCAGAGATCCACCTGGGGCCTAGTCATGGATCTCTGCATCCAGATCCCTCAGTAGTTGGATGAGGTTTCTAGCACGACAATGAGGGTGTTTGGCCATCCCATCACCAGAGTAGGTCAGTTCGGGCTGTCTCTCGACCATTGCCAGCAGTCTGTTGTGGGGGTATCTTTGTGGATTTCTGTGGGCCTCTCTAGCACTTTGTTTCTTCCTATTCTCATGTGGTCTTCATTTACCATGGTCTCCTATTCCTTGTTCTCCCTCTCTGTTGTTGATCCAGCTGGGATCTCCCACTCCCCCAAGCTCTCTTTCCCTCGACCCTCGCCCTTCACTACCCCCACTCATGTCCAGGCTGTTCATGCAGATCTCATTCCATTTCTCTGTCATTGGGTGATCCCTGTGTCTTTCTTGGGGTCCTGATTTCCAGGTAGCCTCCCTGGTGATGTGAGTAGCAGTCCAGTCATCCTTGTTCCACATCTAGTATCCTGTTATGAGTGAGTACATACCATGTTTGTCTTTCTGAGTCTGGGATAACTCACTCAGGATGATTTTTTCTAGATCCATCCATTTGTCTGCAAACCTCATGATGTCATTGTTTTTCTCTGCTGAGTAGTATTCCATTGTGTATATGTACCACATTTTGTTTATCCATTCTTCAGTTGAAGGGCATCTAGGTTGTTTCCATGTTCTGGCTATTACAAACAACGCTGATATGAACATAGCTGAACAAGTGCTCTTGTGGTGTGGTTGAGCATTCCTTGGGTATATGCCCAAGAGTGGTATAGCTGGATCTTGGGGGAGATGGATTCCCAATTTTCTAAGAAATCGCCATATTGATTTCCAAAGTGGTTGTACAAGCTTGCATTCCCACCAGCAGTGGAGGAGAGTTCCCCTAGCTCCACATCCTCTCCAGCATAAGGTGTCTTCAGTGTTTTTGATCTTAGCCATTCTGACAGGCGTAAGGTGGTATCTCAGAGTTGTTTTGATTTGCATTTCCCTGATGATTAGGGATGTTGAGCAATTCCTTAAATGTCTTTCAGCCATTTGAGTTTCCTCTGTTGAGAATTCTCTGTTTAGTTCTATAGCCCATTTCTTAATTGGACTGTTGGGCATTTTGATGTCTAATTTCTTGAGTTCCTTATATATTCTGGATATCAGTCCTCTGTCAGATGTGGGATTGGTGAAGATCTTTTCCCATTCTGTAGGCTGTCGCTTTGCTTTGTTGACCGTATCCTTTGCCCTACAAAAGCTTCTCAGTTTCAAGAGGTCCCATTGATTGATTGTTACATATGTGGGTGCCCTTGTGTTTGGGGCATAAATGTTCAGAATTGAGACTTCATCTTGGTGGATCTTTCCTGTGATGAGTATGTAATGTCCTTCTTGATCTCTTTTGATTGATTTTAGTTTGAAGTCTATTTTGCTGGATATCAGGATGGCTACACCCGCTTGTTTCTTAAGACCGTTTGATTGGAAAGTCTTTTCCCAGCCTTTTATTTTTAGGTAGTGTCTGTCTTTGAATTTGAGATGTGTTTCTTGTATGCAGCAGAAAGATGGGTCCTGCTTTCGTATCCATTCTGTAAGCCTATGTCTTTCTATAGGTGAATTAAGTCCATTGATATTGAGGGATATTAATGTCCAGTGATTGTTCATTCCTGTTATTTTTTGGTGGTGATGTGTGTGTACTTTTCTTCATTGGGGTTTACTGCTGTGGCTTTATCTATTGCCTGCGTTTTCGAGGGTGTATCTGACTTCCTTAGGTTGGAATTTTCCTTCTAGTGCTTTCTGTAGGGCTGGGTTTGTGGATAAATATTGTTTAAATCTGGCTTTGTCATGGAATGTCTTGTTCACTCCATCTATGATGATTGAAAGTTTTGCTGGGTATATTAGTCTAGGCTGACATCCATGGTCTCTTAGTGTCTGCATTACATCTGTCCAGGACCTTCTGGCTTTCAAAGTCTCCATTGAGAAATCGGGTGTTATTCTGATAGGCTTGCCTTTATATGTCACTTGGCCTTTTTCCTTTGCTGCTCTTAATATTCTTTCTTTATTCTGTACGTTTAATTGTTTAATTATTATGTGGCGAGGGGACTTTTTTTGGGGGTCTAGTCTGTTTGGTGTTCTATAGGCTTCCTGTATCTTCATAGGCATTTCCTTCTTTAAGTTGGGAAAGTTTTCTTCTATGATCTTGTTGAATATATTTTCTGTGCCCTTGAGTTGGTATTCTTCTCCTTCTTCTACCCCTATTATTCGTAGGTTTGGTCTTTTCATGGTGTCCCAAATTTCTTGGACATTTTGGTTCATGACTTTGTTGACTTTAGTGTTTTCTTTGACTGATGAATCTATTTCTTCTATTGTATCTTCAACGCTAGAGATTCTCTCTTCCATCTCTTGCATTCTGTTGATTATACTTGCATCTGAAGTTCCCAATCGTTTTCTCAGATTTTCTATTTCCAGCATTCCCTCTGTTTGTGTCTTCTTCATTTTTTCTATTTCCCTTTTCAGGTCTTGGACTGTTTCCTTCATTTGTTTCATTGATTTTTCTTGATTTTCTTTCAGTATTTTATTGTTCTCTTCCAGGACTTTTTTGATTTCTTCTAATTTGTTTTCCCTTTCCTCTAGTTGTTTACAGCATTCTTCACATTTTTTTGTCTTTTCCTCTACATGAGCCTCTAGCTTCTTCATGATGACATTCATAAGGCTATTTTCTTCTGCTTCTTCCAATTTCTGATGTTCAGGTCTAGGTGTTGGAGGAGGGCTAGGGCCTGGTGATGGTGTATTGCTATTCATTTTGTTGTATGTGTTTCTGCCTTGACGTCTGCCCATCTCCTTGTGGTTCGTTCTTGGCCTTATCCGCACACTTGGTTCAGACAGAGCTGACAGATTCAGGAAGTCTCTCTCTCTTGTCCAGATGGGAGCTCTCTTGTCCAAATTGGAAGTCCGGGGCAGGATGGGAGCTCTGTGCTTCAGAAGGGAATCCCGGGCAAGATGGGAGCTGGGAGCTGGGGGCCGGCCTCTAAGTCTCAGGAAGAGGCTTGGGGCTCAGGCGGATGGGGATGGGGGCAGGGCGTGGAGACTGCAGGGTCTGCCAGGGGTCTTGGAGAAGGGGATCCTTCCCGGTGGGGCTGTGCTTCAGAAGGGAAGTCCAGGGCAAGATGGGAGCTGGGGGCTGGCCTCTAAGTCTCAGGAAGAGGCTTGGGGCTCAGGCGGATGTGCGTGGGGGCAGGGCGTGGAGACTGCAGGGTCTGCCAGGGGTCTTAGAGAAGGGGATCCTTACCAGTGGGGCTAGAAGGGAACCTGCCCTGTGACCAGAACCTGGGGCCAAGTTGGGCAGGTCTTCCCCTGAGTGGCTGGTGCCCAGGGATGGGGTGGGGAGCAAGCTAGGGCACTCACCTGTGCTTCAGAAGGGAAGTCCGGGGCAAGATGGGAGCTGGGGGCCAGCCTCTAAGTCTCAGGAAGAGGCTTGGGGCTCAGGCGGATGGGTGTGGGGGCAGGGCGTGGAGACTGCAGGGTCTGCCAGGGGTCTTAGAGAAGGGGATCCTTACCGGTGGGGCTAGAAGGGAACCTGCCCTGTGACCAGAACCTGGGGCCAAGTTGGGCAGGTCTTCCCTGGAGTGGCTGGTGCCCAGGGATGGGTTTGGGGGCAAGTTAGGGGACTCACCTGTGCTTCAGAAGGGAAGTCCGGGGCAAGATCCTGTTATACTCTTGAGAACATAAACAAAACACAGAAAAAGGATTTCAGATGTGCTTTCTGTTAACTTGCCTAAATTTCTGTATCTGTAGCATCCATTCCTCATCAATATTCTGATTGGCATAGATGTCTAAACATAATGTATAATAAACTACATGAAGTGATGTTTTTGGTACTTAGAAATTGTTTGGGAAGTAGAACTTTATAAACCTCAATTAAAACAATGTGATTGTGGTTAACTACCTGAGACCATGTTCATGTCCCAGGGCCATCCTGCCACCAAGGCCATACTGATTTGTTCCTGCCACCAGAACCCTGGTGACAACTGGTTGAGCTGCTGCTGAGGGCCATGTTTGGGTCTGTGGTCCTGCTGCAGCTGGGGTCTGTGTTAATGTCCATGGCCCATGATACCACAAGGGAACATAGGAACCACTCATGTTGAAATCCAAGGGCCGTGATGAGGTGGCTCTGGGATAGCTGGCCCTGCCCTTCACTGGATAGTGCCGCAGGAGAGCTGGCCCCCACAGTCGGAAAAGATGCCCTCACCCTTCACCACAGGCTTGCACCTCACCTGGGCAGCACAGTAGCACTGACCCTGTTGGTGGTGATACAGGTGAGCCGACCCTGAGGGCATGAGAGCATCAGAGCTGATCCCATCCCCTGCCATATGGTGGCATGGGTAAGGGAAAGATGACCCTTTCCCCTCCCTTTCCTACCTGCGGTAGGCAAGAGAGCTGGCCCCTGGATCATGAGAGTGGGAGAAATAGCTCTGCCCCTCATCAGATGCAGTTCACAGATTAGCGGACCCTGAACCCTGCCAGGGCAGTACACTAAAGCTAACCCTGTTGGCAGTGAGGCAGTTGACCCAGCCCTGAGTGTGTGAGAACAGGAGAGTTGACTCCCTCACCTCCATATGGCCCCTACAGAAATTGGGAGAGAGGGCCCTGCACCTCGCCTGGAAAAGACTATCAGGGACTATGGGGGTCCAGCCCCTCCATAGTCCCCTCCCAGGGTCCGGGAAAAATCTACAACCAGCTGATAATTAATCTTTGAAGAAAAGAAATGAATCTATGTACACAAAATTCCTTAGTCCATACACTTTATTTTTCTGTCAGTTCTCTCTCTACAAGCTTATACTCTGCTCTCATTTTAAGCTCCTTTCTTGCCCAATTTCTCCACACATTTATCTGTTGTCCCCTCTAGGTTCTATCTAAATTCCTTCATCTTAGTTCTGCCCCTTCTAGGTTCTCATCCATCTAGTTCTTTCCCATATCGGCTCCTCTCCCATCTCCTTCTCTCTCATTTTGTTCTTCCTCATCTTGTTCTTCTCCATCTGGCTCTTCCTCATCTTCCATCTCGTTCCTCTGGTCCTCTCTTCTAGCCCTCCAATCTAGTTCTTCCTCATCTCAGTTTGTTCCTCTCAAGTTCTTACCCATCTTCCATTCTCTTTTCTTCTCTCTGTCCTCCAGTGCCCTGGAAGTCCTGGTATATATACACTTACAAGCAATATTCCTTCACAGTGTAAAGCCAGGCTTCCAGGGTCAAACGGAGGAGTGATAAGAATCACATAGAGAGACAATAACCATTAATTATCATTTGCAACCCCAAAGGGAAGTGACCAATGGGGAAATGAATTAACTAAAGGCTAAATTCGGGTAATATCTAAGAAGAGGGATCTTATGTGCTCAACTATAGTCTTAAACTTGATTAGTAGAAAATGTTAAGAATCTATAAGTTGCTAGGTTAATGGGAGAAAATAAAACTGTCTTTTTTCCTGTGGCTCCTATCTGTCCAAGCTATCTGCCATTTTTCTGCAGGGTGGGGGAAAGTGTGCTCAGTCGCTAGGCAACCTGTGTACAGCTAGATGTCTCTGGTGATAGTTAAAGGGAGATCTGGAACTAGAGGTAAGGTTTGGGAAAGGAGGAAGTAAAGCTTAATTGGCACATCCACCAGGCCTTCTCAAACAGGTAGTCTGGATACTTAAGTCTGTTCCTAGAGAGTACAGAGGTATCTCTGATAAGGTACTTTCCTCCATCTGGGGATGGACCTGTCCGGATGCTGCCAATGATGATAATTACAGGGAGGTTTGAACTGGGATTCTGGCTGAGCATAGCTGTCAGCACAGAAAGTTATCTAAATATTCCTAGAAGTGGTTAGGTAAGGAGTTAAAGGTCTATAAAGTTAGTAAGGCTGTAAGAAAGGAGGGTCCAAGCTAAATTGTGTAAAGCTATTACTTAACATCCACCTGACCCTAGGCGGTGTCTCCTTGTGGAATTTATCTTAAATCAGGAGACTTTCATGTGGACTGTTATTACTGCTATTGAAAGTGGCCAAGGGAGATATCTGATTCCAGAGAAAGCCTTTCCTGAGGCTGTTCTCCAAATACCTGGAATGTGTATGTCCAGAGAGTGATCAGTCCATACTGTTAGCCCTTCTTGGGGAAAAACCAACTGGGAAAACTATGAAGGCACACATGATTTTCATAACAAAAGACAGCTGATATATAACAAGCCAAGTAACACCAAAAACTCCTTGGGATTTGGCTTTCTCTGGAGGAATTCCCTGATCCCTCCAGGTAGTGACTTTGCCATAACCAGCTGAGTTCTTATCATATATTCCTGCGGCCTGCAGCACAAGACAGTGGAGCTGGCCCTGGTGGTGTGTGAGTGTGAGTGAACTGGACTCAAGGGCCTGAGAACAGGAGACTGGCCCCATTCCTTGCTGCAGGCTACAGTAGGTGGGCTGACCAAGGCAGTGCTAGAGAGTGTGCCCTGGTGGTGACAAGAGGGAAAAGCCGGAGGGATGACCTGTCCAACTGCCACCCAGGCCCAGGACTGGGGCTGTGAGTGTGCCCACCCCACCATCCACCTCATCAATGAACTGTTAGAGCACAAGAAGGGGACAAACCTCAGATCCAAAACTGCAGGATCTCCATGAACAGGACAACTGCAGGGTGTTGGAGAGGGTGAGGGGTGGGGGATATGGGGTAGAGAGTGGTGTGTAGAAAGCCCCAGTGAGAGCCCATTGTTGATGGTGTGATAGAGGACAGAGGCCTTGAACCAGACCGATGACTCATGGCAATAAATACTTGCAAGATGAAAAGACTAAAGGGTAGAATGTGTGACTCACCAGGCCACATCATAGCTTTCACAATGTGATTCTTCTCTCTCTCTTTTTTTTGTTTTGTTTTATTTGTTTGGTTTTTCTTTTAAATTTTGTTTCATTTTGTGGGGAGGTTGCAAGGGCAGAGGGCAGATTCAGGGAGGGGTTGGAGATATGGGTAGGATCGGGATGCATGATGTGAAATCAGCAAAGAATCAATAAAAGTTAGTTAAAAAATAGTGGAGTTGTGTCCATCAAAATGAATGCCCGGAGCTTACCTCAGCCTTCTCAAAGAAGAACCAAAGCAACAGGTAGACAGTTGCCATTCCAGGTTAATGGCAACAAGTGAAAGCAGAAATTCAGCAAAAGAGTTACTAGAACCATCTGAGGCTGGACTGTTAACATAGAAAAATGAAGAGAGTCCTGGGAATTTCCACGTGACTCTTGTTTGCAGGAGGACAAATCTCTTTTGAGGAAGAAAGGGCAGATAGGAGCATTCCAGCCAGCTTCATCAGCATGGATGCCTGTGATCACAGCTAATGGACATTTTCAGTCATTGCAAATTTTATCCAAGTTAGAGAAACTTACAGGACCAGTTTCAAAACTTCTCTAAGAATTCCAAGGAGTTTACAGGGCAAGAAGCCCCCAAACTCACTTTTTTCAGGGTCAAAGTTTCCTGTAGACAAGGATAGATATGGACACCACCATTAAAAAGGAACAAGAAAAAACTGATATCCCTGATATCAGTTTGATAGACCCCAAAATTGTCACCATAATGCTAGGACATAGAAGCACACAGCAGAGAAAAGAGAGCATTAATGTTAAATAATATGATAACAGAATGATTCAATATAGTTTTCAACAGAAAAAAAGTTGGGGAAATTTCAGGTCATGAAATTCCTCCTTAGAAAACAAACAAACAAACAAACAAAAATATCTTTTCTAAGTAGATTGATGCAACAAATATTTCCAGTGGCTAGGCTTATCAAATGCTATTGCATTAATGGCTAAATGAACTAAAAAGATAGCCAAAATTTAACACTCAGTGCCTCAGAGAGAAGATACATGTTGAATTGTTTTGGAATGGAAAACTAATTCCTGGTACTTCAATATATAGGAAGTTCAGTTCATATGTTCACCATGAGAAAAGAAAACAAGCTAAGATGGAGCTGAAACTAGAAAAAATAGCCCCCAATCATATCTCATTTAATATGTAAACTACATTGCTGTACATAAAATGAAGTTTGGATTCTAAAATTACAAAAAGACAATTAACGATCATAACTGTAGTAGGATAGGCCCATAGGGTCAGGGAATTGGCTCAGATCAGTTGCCAAGGCGTGCATTTAACGTACTCCTTAAGAGCTAACCTAGAGTCTGCCTGAGGACCTAGCAACAGTCAGTGTCAGAGTTCCTGATCATGCCCAGCCAATGAGGGACAACCATACAGACTGGGTGCTGGGAGAGAGGTATATAAGGCCTTCCCTGTTATTAAATAAATGAGTTCATTATTTGCCTTCAATGGACTCCCCGTATCTGTGTTGTTGACTCTGCGCCATCTCACCCCCTCCCCTGAGGGAGCCGTTAGAATCCAAGCAACACATGCCATATTTAAGGACAGTGCAAACAAAGACTCCAGGGACTCATGAAGAGGAAGCAAGAGAATATCATGACTTAATGGGTACAGAAAATCCTTTGAGGATGTTTATCAGTTTCTAGAGAGTAACAGTGGCACTGTCTTAACATAGCTAAAGCAATGACTGTGAACAAACTTCATTTGGGTTGACTAAATATATGAATAAAAAAATGGATTGAAAAGCACCTTTGATGGAAGTTAGAGCTACAGAGGCAAATGTGCAGGACTTCTCATGGTTGTTTGGGTCATGTGACTATGTGTGTACAATGATTTAGGAGCTGAAGGGACAAGAGGACCAATTTCAGCCCAGTCATTTAATTTCAGGTGTATAATGTCTCAGTTTATGTCACTATCTAATTGGCTACTGGCTTTCTGGCAATGTGTTAAAAAGGGGAAACTTTGCCTTATATATAAAATGTATCCTTTAAAACAGGCATGGATTCCAGCAGCAAGGATACAAGTCAAAAAAAAATGATCCCATCTCTGTCAGGTTCTCAGGGCTCCATGGCTAAGCTGTGCATTATTTTTAATGTTCAGCTACTCCTTAATGAAAAAGAAAGTATGCTGTACTTTCACAAGATATGAGCAGATCAGATGCACCTCCCGACGAGGGCACATTCTCTTATACATAGGAGTTGAAACATCCTGATCATCAATTAGATGGTTTGTGTTTTAAAGTCAGGAGAAGCCTGGAACATGAGAAGCTGAGTTGCTAAAACAGGAATATGAATACATTTTAGAAGGAAAATAGGGCCAAATCTTTTACCCTTGTTGTGAATTTGTTTAGTTGTGTGCTTGAGAGTGTTGTTGAAGGAATGCAAACAAACCTCATAGTGAACAGATCCAGAAGTGAATTTCAGATTTAACCCTTATTCCTGCAGGTTTTAGGTTAGGTATGTTTCTGCTTCCCAATGTTAGAGTTCCAAATTTTGAAGTCTTCACTCCCACTCTAAATCCTTGACTCTGTTTTAGCTTGTGTCTAATATCTGACCTCTTTTACTTTCTCTCCCCCTACTGTCTTGCGCAAGCTTCCCTGTCTTTTCTGGACATACGTGAGACTCTTCTATCTTTTCTGAGTAGCCTATGTTCAACTAGTTGCTACAATAAAATGGTCATGTCAGGGTCTATGCTGATATCCATGGTCATGTTGCCACCAAGGGCCACGTGGAACACTGGAGTATAGGCCACCACCTAGGGCCATGGTAGTGTCTGAAGTCCATACTGCTGCCAGGGTCACACAGATCTGAGTACCCAGGCCATAATGATGTCCTGGCCTAGGCTGCTGACAAAGGCCACATCTGGGTCTGTGGCCCTGCTGCAGTCTCAGTCTGTGATGTCTGTAGCTCCTGTTACTATCAAAGACAATGATAGGGCTACACTGTGTTGGCCCTGTCCCTCACAGGCTGCAGTACTGGGGAGAAATGGCCCTGCCCCTCACCAACTTCAGTATTCAAGGGAGTGGGAACTGAACCTCAACCCTCAACTGCGCAGCACAGTAGAGCTGACCCTGTTGGTGGGAGGGGGTGGGTGGTAAGCCAGCCCTGAAGGCATGAGAGTAGGAAAGCTAACCCACTATCTGTCTGTCATTCAGTGGTGATGCCTCCTCACCTCACCACCTACTGCAGGTGTAAGAGCTGGTCACTGGGTCACAAGAGTGGAAGAGCTGACTCTGTCCCTCACCAGCTGCAGCACTCAGGAGAGAAGGCCTTGCCCCTTGCCTGGGGAACATAAGAGAGCCGACCCTGTCAACAGTGGCACAGGTGAATGTGTGTGAAAAATGTGGCACCATCCCTCATCTGCCATATGGTGCAGCGGACGAGGGAGAGATGCCCTCCTCCATCATCCACCCCTTGCTGCCTGTGGCAGGTGAGAGAGCTGGCCCTGGGGTCACACAAGTGGGAGAGCCGGTCCTGCCCCTCACCAACTGCAGCACATGGGGAAGTGGACCCTGCCCCCCCTCGTTTGCCATGTGGTTGCATGGATGAGGGAATGATGCCTTCCCCTCCCCTTGTTACCTGTGGCAGGTGGGAGAGCTGGCCTCAGAGGCACGAGATCTGGAGAGCTAGCCCCGAACCTCACCAACTACAGCACTCGGGAGTGTGGTCCCTGCATCTGGCCTGGGCAAAACAGTAGAGCTGGCCCTGGTGGGGTGGGTGTGGGTGAGCCTGCCCTAAGGGCGTGAGAGCAGGAGAACTGAGCCCCCCCACCTTGCTACCTGCAGCAGTGGGTGAGCAAGCCCTGGGAATGCTAGAGAGCTCACCCTGCTGGTGTTGATGAGGGGAAACTGTCAGGCTGACCAACCCAGTTACCACCCAGGGCCAGAACCAGGGCTATGAGTTGGCCACCCCAACATCCACCCCATCTATGAACTGTCGGGGCATGTGAAGGAGCTGGACCTGCAGATCCAATGCTGCAGGATCTCCTTGACACAAAGCAACAACAGGATATCCAAGAGGAGTCTGAGCGAGAACCCAGTAATGAGGGTGTAGCAGAAACCAGAGGCCTCGAACCAGACCAATGAGTCATTGCAATGAACACTTAAAAGCAAAGATGTATGGACTACAGGGTACACTGTGTGACTCACTGTGTCACACCACAAACTTTTTGTTGTTTTGTATGTTTGTTCACTTTTTTGTTTGTTTTTCTTTTAAATTGTATTTTATTTTTGGAGGGAGGTAGCAAGGGTAGAAGGCAGATATGACAGGATAGGGAGATGAATGGGACCAGGATGCATGATGTGAAACCCACGAAAAAGTCAATAAAAAGCCTAAACAACAACTAAAAACAAAAAAAAAAAATCCCACTTTGATATTCCATCTTTCTTGTGCCTCTATCACTTCTTCATTTGTGATAGCGGCACTGGGAGCTGTGTTGTGTCACACAGGCCTGTGGATGTCTTCTATGTGCCCAGGCCTCTGATGTCCATTTTAAATGGAAGATTTATGTGGAAATCAACAGAAACTGAGTTTCCCAAAGTAAATGGCATTCTGAAAGGGAAGCTATTTGCATATAAAGAGGAAGTGGAACAGCCAGGAGAGGAAACTCAAAACCCCTTGTTCCTGTTCCACCCTTTACCACAAACATTGGCTGTCACTGCAGAAAGCTCAGGGGAGAGATCCAACTCTCTGAGGAGTGGTGGCTAATCCCATGCACAGTTCTATCAGTTGCCATTGAGGGAGTTCTTTGTGCTTCTGTTTCTTTGTGACAGGCTGTGACAGGAGTAACTAGGGTATATGCTCACATGAGGTAGGGCCAAGAGTATTTCCAACACTCTTGACATGGAGAGAGTTTATTAAATTGAAAACATGTTTTCCTGAAACACGGTGGCTCTATGAACACTGAATAATCTGTAGAAGCAAAGAGCTGGGTACAGAGTGTAGAACAAAATTTTGATGTAGATGTGTAGCCTAAGACGGATAAGGATAATACAGATGTCAGTGTAATGATTGGTTATTGTGCAGAATTTCTGTTGCTGCTGCAAATACTTGAGAGAAAACATTTGAAAATGAACTGACTCTTTAGGCTCCTGGTTCCAGTGGATTCTATCCACAGTCACTTGGCTCCTCTGCAGGATTCATGCCGAAGCAGAGCGTCTTGCAGTAAGAACATGTGATGGATTGATGTTGCTCTTTCCTTAATGGCAGAAAGATGAAGAATGGATGAGAAACCTGCAGAGTCTTCAAAGGCATGTCCAAGGAGGCACATTTTTTCTACTAAGGCCCTATCCCCCAAACTTTGGATAACTTTCTAAAATTGTGTCACCATCACAGGACCAAGCCTTAACACGTAAGTTTTGGGGTACACTAGACTCAAATTATAATCTTTGTGTTGAGCAACTCCCCAGTACAGAAGTAAATCCTCGAGATGAATCAACTAGCAAAGAGAGAAGTTTTATTACAGTTCTCCACTTTAGAGGCTTCAATCCCTTGGCAGTCCTGTAGCTTTGGGGTCTCTGAGAAGATGCTCATCAGATAGAGACAGAGGTAAAGCAAAGCATGGCTGGGTCATAAGCAAGAGAAAAGGAGAGAGCAGGGACTCACAATCCCCTTTGAGAGTGTATGTGCCTCCAGGCAACTAAGACCAGTACCTTTCCCCTTCAAGATCTGACAGCATTCCACCCTAAGGACCAAGCCACCAGCACATGGCCGTTGAGGAAGACCCCAGAGAGCAACTATAGCATTGCTGTTCTTAGTCCTTATTTCCTTCTTTCATCCCCTGGACACAAGGGGGAAATCCAAGGCATAAGTGGACAGAAAGGGTTTGAGACAAATTTCATTTTAGCCAAAAGGAAGTTTGCTTCCTGTATGAGTTTGCAAGTAACGAAGCAGGGAGGCGACACTGGGTTATAAGGAAAATGAAGTTGCTGTCCTATGAGAATGTTATGTAGTTTAAAGGGTTATTTTTATATAACAACAGAGAAAGACATTTAAAATGTATCTCTGTGTATGCACCACTATTCATACATAAACATACACAGACATGTAGAAGTAGGCTCTGTCTTGGTAATAGAGAGTGTTATTTGAAGGATATATTGCCATTTTCAGATAAAAAAAAATCTCAGGAAAATGCTTGGCAGAATAAGAGTGTTAGATACAGCATGGGCAAGAATTCTGAATTTTGTCTGTGGATATGTGATGGTTGATCTCAGTTGTCCACTTGATGGGGCTGAAAATCCACCTTGGAGATTAGTGAAGCCCAGTTCTCTGAGGTCTGTTCCAGGAATCATTGACATGCTGGGTAGCAATTGAGAGGCAGCATTCGCCTTTTATCCTTGAAGAATTTTTTTTTGGTTGTTCCTCAAAGATTGAGAAGCCCAAGGGGTCTGCCCTCACTGCATTTTCTGCATCTTTCTGAGAATAATTTATAGTTAGAAGTCAGGTGGCCAAGTGTGGTTTAAAAAAAGATTAAAAAAGAAGAAATTGGGTCTTGTAGTTGCACTGGTGGTATAACTCAATGGTGAGTATATATTTAGTACCTATGAGGCAGTGAATTCAATTCCTAGCTCCAGAAAGGAGGTGAGATATGAAGAAAGGAAGGAGCTAAAAATAGGAAGGAAAGTACAAATTTCAAGGTGGCTGGCTTAGATTTAAACCTTGCACTTGTACTAATGTGAGTGATGACAAGAAATTCTTATCTCTGCCTCAGTTTCTCCTTGTGGATCAGATCAGTAACAGCATCTATCACACGGCTGTGGAGAAAATTCACCAAGTTAAAAGCAGTAAGTACTAAGAGACTTTGTGTGTGTGTGTGTGTGTGTGTGTGTGTGTGTGTGTGTGTAGGAGGGCTCATTTTGTACTGCTGGAATTGGGTGCTATGTAAGTAATTGGAATAATGTTAAAAGTGAGACCCTGGCCCTCTAGGTGATGTAACAGTCCTCATTGTTTCAGAAATTTATATATGATTCTCTGAAGATTGTTTTTTAACTAGGGATGTTAAACTAACATAAGGAAATTATTGTTGTTTGAAGTATCTGGCAGTTGCTTCCAGTGCCTTCCTGCAGGTGAAGGACTCACAGCGAACTCTGGTTCTAGGCTCTCAGACAAGACATCAATCTTCCTTCCTGCCTAAGCTCCTGTGTTTACCTGTAGCCCATGAATTCTGTGAGGAAGGCTGGCTGGAAACAGGGAGAGAGAATTCTACTCCCTGGACATACACACCTGTGAGGCCAGACAGGAGGGTCAGCAACAGGATACTGTGAGGAGTCTGGGTCTGGGAGGCAGGGTGTGGCATCATGGAGATTTAGGGTGTCTGCTGTCTAGTGTCTATGCTGATGAGTGTTGCAGAATATTTGTATACTGTGAAGATGTGTCTTTGCCCAGGCACCTTCTGATTGATTTAATAAAGAGCTGAATGGTCAACAGCAAGGCAGGAAGAGGTTAGGTCAGATTTCTCGGGAGAGAAAGAGGAAGAGGAGAAATCTAGGTGTGGGGATTTCTCCAGGATACTTAAAGTAAGATGGATATGCCACACTGAGAAAAGGTAAAAGCCTCATGACAGAATGTAGGTTAATAGAAACAGGTTAATTTAAGTTATAAGAGGTAGTTGGGTTTATAATATAAGTTATAAGTGATAATTAGGACTAAGCTAAGGTGAAGATTTCATAGTTCATAAGAAGCCTCCATGTCATTATTTGTGGGCTGGTGCTCCAGATGAAAAAAATACTACTACATTGGATTACATTCTCTCTGTGGAGAGAAAAGATGACTTGGCTCCCTATGCATGGAGTGGCTTTGTTAGAGGAAATCAACACAGGATGGTTTTGAAATGGAAACTAGGCAGTGAAGTCACCTGGAGGGGAGGGGTTCCTCATGGTGCATTTTCAGAGGGACTAAGATGAGTGTGGCAAGAACAAGGCTTTCTGGGATCTCCTGCTCCCCCAAGCTCTCTTTCCCTCGACCCTCGCCCTTCACTACCCCCACTCATGTCCAGGCTGTTCATGTAGATCTCATCCATTTCTCCGTCATTGGGCAATCCCCGTGTCTTTCTTGGGGTCCTGTTTTCCAGGTAGCCTCCCTGGTGATGTGAGTAGCAGTCCAGTCATCCTTGTTCCACATCTAGTATCATCCTATGAGTGAGTACATACCATGTTTGTCTTTCTGAGTCTGGGTTACCTCACTCAGGATGTTTTTTCTAGATCCATCCATTTGTCTGCAAACCTCATGTCATTGCTTTTCTCTGCTGAGTAGTATTCCATTGTGTATATGTACCACATTTTGTTTATCCATTCTTCAGTTGAAGGGCATCTAGGTTGTTTCCATGTTCTGGCTATTACAAACAATGCTGATATGAACATAGCTGAACAAGTGCTCTTGTGGTGTGGTTGAGCATTCCTGGGGGAAGACCACATGAGAATAGGAAGAAGCAAAGTGCTAGAGAGGCCCACAGAAATCCACAAAGATACCCCACAACAGACTGCTGGCAATAGTCGAGAGACAGCCTGAACTGACTTACTCTGGTGATGGGATGGCCAAACACCCTAATTGTAGTGCTAGAAACCCCATCCAACTACTGAGGGATCTGGATGCAGAGATCCATGGCTAGGCCCCGGGGTGGATCTCTGGGATACAATTAGCGAGAATGAGGAGGGTTTATATGAGCGAGAATTGTTGAGATCAAGGTTGGATAAAGCACAGGGACAAATAGCCAAGCGAATGGAAACACATGAACTATGAACCAATGGCTAAGGGGTCACCAACTGGATTAGGCCCTCTGAATGGGTGAGACAGTTGATTGGCTTGATCTGTTTGGGAGGCATCCAGGCAGTGGGACCGGGTCCTGTGCTCATTGCATGAGTTGGCTGTTTGAAACCTGGGGCCTATGCAGGATCGCTTGGCTCGGCCTGGGATGAGGGGACTGGACCTACCTGGACTGAGTCTACCAGGTTGATCTCAGTCCGCGGGGAAGGCTTTGCCCTGGAGGAGGTAGGAATTCAGAGTGGGCTGGGGGGAAGGTGAGGGGAGTGGGAGGGGGGAGAACAAGGGAATCCGTGGCTGATATGTAGAACTGAATTGTATTGCAAAATAAAAAAAAGGAGAAAACAGCCAAAAAAAAAAATTTAGTGAAATGTGAAACAAATGAAAGACATTTAGTTTTTAAATTATTAAATTTTCTATAGTTTCTATAATTTTATGTATTTATATATGTATATAAAATATATAATATAAAATAATATAATATATAACTTTATAGTTACATATTAAAGCCATTTTTAAAAAATCCAAAAAAAAAAAGAAAGAACAAGGCTTTCTCTCTGGAGCCTACCTACCTTAGTCCTACATGGTTCTTCATTACATCTTAAGGTCTTGGTGACTCACCAACTAGGATCTAAGGTTAGTAAGATGTACCTCAAACATTCAACTCTGAAATCTAAGATGTAGTAGACTTCTGACTTCTTCCATCTCTGTCTTAAGTAGAAATACTCAGCTGATTCCAGAGTACTGTTCCTGAGACCAACCTAACACTGGGATAGAAAACTCTCTGATCTTGAAATGATTCCTATTGCAATCTTCTACTGATATAGTAGTAAGCAGTATGAATTCTATTTTACGGAACACTTAGTAGTAAATATGACCGTACCAAACAAAACATAATTTCCTGATTTCTCTAGGAGAGAGGTTCAGTGAACTTCAATAAACATCTACTTAACTGTGGAGGTTTGTAATTTGTTGTTTATGCTGAAGGGGAGAATAAGGTAGACACGTTCTTGGGGCATGGAAGACACCATCACATTGATGCCCACCTCTGTTCAACACTGAAAGCACCTATTCATCTCCCTTGTGTACAAGAGGAACTGGAGAGAGAGGGGAAGGATAAATGAATATTCTGGCCTACAAAGAGTGTGAGCCAAGGCTTAGCACAAGGTCAGCCACCCCCTCAGACTTTATTTTCCCTGTCTTAGCTAGGGGTCAGATGTTTCTTGTTGCACTTCAGTGAGACTTAAATGAGACAATGGGTATAAAATGCCTGAAAACTTTTAGGTCATTATTGATACTCCTGGTGCCAGGGGAAGACAGGAAAAACAAATACTGTTTTTGAAGGGACCTTACCTCATGGGACTAGTTGCTTATAAGTGGCCTTCTGCCACTCTCGGAACCTCCTGTGTCCAAGCTTATGTGCCATCCCTGGACTGCCTCTTACTTCCGAGATCAATAGCCTCCATTTATGTCCTCTACTCCTCACTGATCATGTGAAGTGGCAGCCAATCACCCAAGGCCCTTGGTTGTCGCATAGTTTACACTTGGTAGCATCACTTGAGAGTGATGCATGCGCTTGGGATAAAGTGCAGAGACCATAGATGTACATGATTTTCAAGTATGGTTGTCTGTGCTTGTCTAGGCTTTTGTAGCAGGGTGAGGATGGAAAGAGGCCTTACTTCTGTCTGGGAATGAACCACTTTGGAATCTGAAACCCAGTTATGGTGTGCTTGAAATTCCCCATCCATATTGATGTGCTTGAAACTATTCAGTTATAGGTGGGATATTTCTTTTCTTACAGAACCCCAGATTTAAATTTTTGTTTGAGATTTTATTCATTTTTACTTTATGTGCATGAGTGTCTAAACTGTGTACCATATGCATACAGTTCTCAAAGAGGCCAAATGACTGTGACTCTCATGAAGTTAGAGTTACAGACAGATTTGAGCTGCCATTTGGGTGCCAATAATTGAACCTTGGTCCTCTGGAAAATATCATCTGCCAAGCCATCTCTCTACCCCTCAAATCCAAGATTTTTAGTTGCCAATCTTGAGGAAGAAACTATTTTCACAGATTTTTATCTTCAGGATTCTTCCAGATCCCAATTTACCTACAAGAAGGTAACCAGCCTATGCCACAGAGCTCACTGTGTCTCCATCTGTTTTTCCTTCAAGGGAAAACTCAACACTTATGGTCAGCTTCCTCCAACCTCCTCATTGGGAAGAAAAATTAGAGGCACCAGTGATCTTTACAGGGTTCCAGGATCACCCGGAGATTGAGTAAGTATTGTAGAATACTTACGGTATTTTTTAATATTACTGCAACAGGTAAGAAGCCTAAAGGACCAGTCACAGCTTTACAATGGTATAAGGCAAAAGACATTCTAAAGAAAGAGGGAGTGGGAAAAAGCACATCAGAAACAGTCACATACGGCAGAAATGTTACAATGTGAAAAAGTTGTGTGTAAAATGTTAAGTTTTGGAGAAAAGGCTCAATCCACAAAGTGATTTCCTTGAAAGCAAGTTTTGAATTCTTAACCACATCACCTGACCTGAAAGCAGAACACGTCAGTGTACATGCACCTGTAAAAGAAAGAGAAAAGAAGCACTTGTTCTATGGTACATCTGTGGAGGTCAGAGGACAGCTTGTTGGAGATGGTTTTCTCCTTTTACCATGTGAATCCTGAAAAGCAAACTCAAGTTATTAGTGTTTGTGGTAAGTGGCTCAAGCTGCTGAGCCGTTTTGCTGGACCCTACATTCTGTTTATACGCCCTTTTGCCTACTAAACCTGCCACATTAGTTGGACCAAGTCTACATATCTAAAAAGACTCTGGAGAAAGAGGAAAAGCATATATTCAGGCTGATTCAGGAACGATGATGGCACATACAAAAGTTATTTTTATTATTTATATTTCTTGCTTCTTTCATCTGCACTCTTTACTGTTTACAACATTCTGTACTCTTGATTATTTTAACTTTGGATATACTATTCCTGTTTTGTGTCACACATAAATGCTATGTCAGATACAGAAGGATAGAAAGAAAAAGAAAGAAAAGAAAGAAAGAAAGAAAGAAAGAAAGGTAAGAAAGAAAGAGAGAGAGAAAGCAGACCCACATCGTGAAGTGAAGTCTTATAGATTTGATATGATCCACATATTTCTTTCTTAACACCTTTGTGGACCGCATTTCTTGCAAAGACATCATTCTTGTCTGCTCATCCTCATAGCTTTACTGTAACTGGTTGAGAACAAACTTTGGTTTGGGTCATCATTGGCTCCACAAACCAGGATTCATTAGTCAGTTCTGTGTGTAACCTAACATTGTTGTGACAATTTGTTGAATACTTTTATGTTCACAAACTTGAAAAGATTCAACACTGTATCAAAAATGTCTTCAGGGGAACAGATTTGACTGAAACTCTTGGTATTTGGCTCCTGAACTCCTGAACTCAAAGGAATTCTTCATTCATTTTTTGGGGCCTATCCTCTCCACGATTGTTTTGTTTGCTTTTGGACACTCTTTTCTTAATAAACTTACTACTTTTATCATTAAAAACAAATTCTGTGCTTTTATTTCTCACAGAATCAAATTGTTCAAAACCAGCTGCCACCAGAAACAAAGAAGAAGACTTGTGAACATGACTAAGGGAAATATCAGTTCAATCCTGGACCTTCTGCATAAGAAATATCGTTGATTCCTTGGTTGTTCCATGCTCCTTGTCATGTAAGCTATCCTTAACCAAGTCACATGGTGTAACTCTTCCTGCCAATATCTGAAAACATAAAAGTCAGGTAGCTCTTTGTTTGGGGGATTTCTCAGAGGAGGCTCTCTGGTCTGTTCTCCCTGCTGCCATCCTACCCACAGAGATTATCTCCTTCCCCCTAGTTCTCTTGTTCAGAAAGAAGCTCTCTTCCAGGTGCAAAAAGAAAGCCTCATCTTTCTTTTTAAGACAATTGTGCTGTTTTGGAGATTTATCATTTATATCTCTATTCCTCCTCTCCGTGTGTGTGTGTGTGTGTGTGTGTGTGTGTGTGTGTGTGTGTGTGTGATCTAATTATCATCTACCTATACTTCAGTTTTAGTGTCCTCCCTTCTACCTTAAGGTAGTAACACAGGTTCATGGTTCTTTTTCCTAATGAACCTTACTCATGATAGGTAATTATATGTCTGCTTTCTTTCCTGAACCAACCATGTTTTCTTCTTTGTATATATTTAACACTGGGGTAAGCAATGAACACTTGATAGAGTAAAATTTTATAAAGACACGAGGGAAAGGAGAGAGTGAGCTTTGCAGACACAATGGGAAAAAGCAGAGAAGTAACTCTGCTTCATTCAGTTTCTCTAAGTATCCTGCTCTCTGAAATGCAAGCTTGTTGAGGCTGTGGCAACACTGTAAGTGGATATGTCTGGAGTGAAGGCTCAGAAGACATGAGCCTCGGAAGAGCTATGGATATAATACTGTGGTGTGTGGGGGTTGAGTTGGCCTGGGATAGATTGTTAGGTCTGTGTTCTTCAGTTTAAACTGTTGATAGCCTGAAATTGTCCACAATGAAGAGTATTTACATGACAGAGCAATGTAAGCATTACAAATCAACACTGATTCTCTATTAGATGCAAAATTTGAAGTTACCACGTCAAGGGTAGACACAAATATTTTAAAATCATCACTGTATGTGGGAGAGGGCTGAAAGAGAAATGAAAATGATTCAAATTCTCTGAACTCTCCCAATATTTTCACCATGATCAACAAAACTGGCAACACTTTAGGTAACCACATAACTCATGTGCTTATCACATTGGAGCTTGGGTAGATTTTAATGGAGGAGTCTAAAGTACTTGTATAGAGTCAAGTCGGGGTTCAGAGCTGCTTCCTAGAGTTCCTGCCTCATACAGCTGATGCAGACCCAACTCTGAGGCATTATGGCCCAAGAAGAGGGGAAACAAGGAATGCTAGGCCAGCCATTGCTCTGGAAGAGGAGGAGCAGTTAAAAACAGAGTCTACAAAATCTTCTCATCAGCTGCTTCTTCTGGACTGAACCTGTCCAAGTGACAGTTTTATACAGAAGCTGAGAGTGTCCACTGGAGGTGGAGGAGACTGATAGATAACTGTGGAATCCTGTCCTGTGCAACACTCCTCTAATCAATTGCAAATGGTCTTCCAGAAGTTACGTTTCTAGTGCTGACTTCTCTGAGTATTCATGTTCTGAGTGGAGGAGACGACCATGCCATATGATTGTGACACAGCCTCCTCCAAGAATCAGGATTCCTATTCTTGTGCTTTCTTTATGCTCACAGCAGGGTCTCCAATGGAAAGAGTCCTTAAAGAAGCCTAAAGATTGTTCCCTTAACATTTACTAAGGTGAAGTTGGCTTCAATGGCGAGTAACCATGCCAATATCACTCAAACCACCCCTTGTCCCATGTCCTCTTGCTTCTGCAGGTCTGGTAATTCTCCTGATCTTTGGTATCACCCACATCTCCCAGGATTTAGGGAACCTCTCAGTAGGTTCATTTTGACTCTTGAGGATCTCTGGAAACCTGTCACACCCTTTAGAGACCAGATATCCCAGTACTGTGAGACAGGTGACTTAGCTTCTTGCTGACCCTTCCTCTTTTCTGTCTATCCTTGTACTGCTCTGCCTCTACCTCTTCTAATTTGTAGTCAGAACTTCTGCTCCCTGTAGATGAAAATGGCAGAGATAACAACCACCAGCAGCATCCTGAGACCAAGGAGAAGAGCTAGAAAGACTGGCAGGAGATGATGTCTCCAGTACTGGAAATCAAGGACTACAAGGAGCCAGTAGAGAAGACACCACCATGGTGCATTCCCCAGGGCTGTCACTTTTCTCATCTGTGTTGGTTTGAAAGAGAATGTCCTCCAAAGAGAGGGACACTATTAGGAGGTGTGGCCTTTATGAAGTAGGTGTGAGATTATTGGAGGAAGTATGCAACTATGGGGGCAGGATTCAAGGTTTCTTTAGCTCAAGTTTCCCTCATTGTGATGGACAGTCCACTTCCTGTTACCTTTAGATCATGATGTAGCCAGCACCATGTCTGCCTGCATATGTCCATGCTCCACTCAATGATAATGGACTGTACCTCTGAAACTGTGAGACACCCCAATAAATGTTTTCCTTATAAGAGTTGCCATGGTCACTGTGCCTCTTCACAGTGATAGAAACCCTAAGACACCATCTAAGGATACAAAAGCACATTAAATCTGTAGATTTTGAATCTGTATCATGTAAAAATGAGTAAGAATTTTGTAGGAAGGAAAAAATATGACAATTAGAGTACCCTCAGACAGAAAGAACAGGTTTTATTTAATACCACACATGTAGCATTTCTTTTTTTTCCACACTGTGATAAGCACAGTTCCTAGTCACTTTTGCATCCAAGGGCAGGGAAGGGAAAAGAGATTTCATTAGAGGTAGAAGGGAGACATTAGCTGTATTCTTTAGATTGTTTTTGGAAGCTACAGTGTCCACTCTCTCATTTTTTTCTTTATTAGGAAATCTTTTTATTCATTTTTTTTCATTTTACATACCAGCCACAGATACCCCTCTCATCTCTTCTCCTGGTCCCCTCACCCCCGGCCTTCCCACCCAGCCCTTCCCTCATCTCCTCCTCCTAAAAGGCAAGGCCTCCCATGGGGAGTAAGAAAGCCTGATACTTTCAGTTGAGGCAGGTCAAATCCCCCCAACCCCCGCATCAAGACTGTGTAAGGTGTCCCACCATAGGTAGAGGGCTCCAAAAAGTCAGCTCATGCATCAGGGAAAGATCCTGCTCCTACTGCCAGGGGCCCCTTAAACAGACCAAGCTATACAACTGTTTCACTTATGCACAGGGCCTAGTCTAGTGGCATGCAGGCTCCACAGCTGTTGGTCATGAGTTCCCACTAGCTTGGTTCTGTTGTCTCTATAGATTTCCCCATTATGATCTCAGTGCACTTTGCTCATAGAATCCCTCTTCCCTCTTTTAAACTGGACTTGTGGACTTTGGCCTAAAGCTTGGCTGTGGGCTGTGGATCTCTGCATCTGCTTCCATCAGTTACTGGGTGAAGGCTCTATGATGAGTTAGGATATTCACCAATCTGATTACCAGGGTAGTCCAGCTCAGGCACCCTCTCCACCATTGCTAGTAGTCTAAGCTGGGGTCATCCTTGTGGATTCCTGGGAACTTTCCTAGAACTGGGTTTCTCCCTATCCCCATGATGTCTCCTTCTATCAAGACTTTCATTTCATTGCTCTCCCACTCTATCCCTGTTCCAGTTCAACCATTCCATTCTCTCATCCCCCATCCCCTATCCCCTACCCTCTATTGCCCCCACTAACCCCCAGTTTACTCAGGAGGTCCCATCCACTTACCCTTCTCAGAGTGATCCATGTGTCCCTCTTAGGGTTCTCCTTGTTATCTAGCTTCTCTGGAGCTGTGGGTTGTAGTCCAGTTATCCTTTGCATCACATCTAGTATCCACTTATGAGTGAGGACATCCCATGTTTGTCTTTCTGAGTCTTGGTTACCTCACTCAGGATAGTATTTCTAGTTCTATCCATTTGTCTGCAAATTTCATGAGGTCATTGTTTTTGTTGTTGTTGTTTTCACAGCTGAGTAATATTCCATTGTGTATATGTACAACATTTTCTTTAACCATTCTTCAGTCGAGGGGCATGTAGGTTGATTACAGATTCTGGCTATTATGAATAATGTTGATATGAACATAGTTGAGTATGTGTCCTTGTGGTATTGTGGTACTGAGCATTCCTTGAGTTTATGCCCAAGAGTGGTATCATTGGGTCTTGAGGTAGATTGATTCCTAATTTTCTGAAAAACTGCCATACTAATTTTTCAAAGTAGCTGTACATGTTTTCATTCCCACAAACAGTGTAGGGGTGCTCCCCTTGCTCCACATCCTCTCTAACCTAAGCTGTCTTCAGTGTTTTTGATCCTAGTCATTCAAACAGGTGTAAGATGGTGTCTCAAAGTCATTTTCCTAATGACTAAGGATGCTGAGCAATTCCTTAAATGTCTTTTGGCCATTTGAGATTCTTCTCTTGAGAATTGTCTGTTTAGCTCTGTAGCCCATATTTTAGTTGGACTATTTGGTATTTAATGTCTAGTTTATTGAGTTCTTTATAAATTTTGGAGGTCAGCCCTCTGTCACATGTGAGGTTGGTGAAGATCTTTTTCCATTATGTAGGCTGCCATTTTGTCTTATTGATCATGTCCTTTGCCTTACAGAACCTTTTCAGTTTCATAAGATCCCATTTATTAATGTTACTTTCAGCATCTCTGCTACTGGTATTATATTTAAGAAGTGGTCTCTTGTGCCAATGAGCTCAAGGATACTTCCTACTTTCTCTTCCATCAGGTTTAGTATAGCTGGATTTATGTTGAGGTCTTTGATCCACTTGGACTTAAGTTTTGTGCACGGTGACAGATATGGATCTATTTGTAATCTTCTACATGTTGACATTCAGTTATGTCAGCACTATTTCTTGAAGATGTTTTCTTTTTTCCATTGTACAGTTTTGGCTTCTTTATCAAAAATTAGGTGTTCATAGGTGTGTGGATTAATATCAAGATCTTCAGTTTGATTCCATTGGTCCACATGTCAGTTTTTATGCCTATACTAAGCTGTTTTCATTACTATAGCTCTATAGTCAAGCTTGAAGTCAGGAATCTTAATGCCTTCAGAGGTTGCTTTATTGTACAGGATTGTTTCAGATATCCTGGACTTTTTGTTTTTCCATATGAAGTTGAGTATTGTTCTTTACTGGTCTGTGAAGAATTGTGTTGGGATTTTGATGGGGATTGCACTGATCTGTAGATTGTTTTTGGTAAGACTGTTATTTTTATTATGTTGATTCTACCTATCCATTAATATGGGAGATCTTTCCATTTTTTGAAATCTTTTTCAATTCCTTTCTTCAAAGACTTAAAAAAGTTCTTGTTATCCAAGTTTTCACTTGCTTAGTTAGAGTTACCCCAAAGTATTTTATATTATCTGTGGCTATTGTAAAAAGTGGTGTTTCTTTGATTTCTTTCTCAGCCCATTATCATTTGTATATAGGAGATTGACTGATTTTTTTTGAGTTAATCTTGTATCCTGCCACATTACTGAAGGTGTTTATCAGCTGTAGGAGTTCCCTGTTAGGATTTTTGGGTCTATTTATGTATACTATCATATCATCTTCAAAGTGCAAAAGTTTGACTTCTTCCTAATTTTTATCCCCTTGATCTCCTTTTGTTGTCTTATTGTTCTAGCTAGAACTTCAAATATTATATTGAATAGATATGGGGAGAGTGGGAAGCTTTGTCTTATTTCTGATTTTAGTGGAATTGCTTTATGTTTCTCTCCATTTAATTTGATGTTGATTGTCTGCTTGCCGTAATTGCCTTTGTTATGTTTAGATGTGTTCCTTGTATTCCTGATATCTCCAAGTCCTTTATCATGAAGGGGTGTTGGATTTTTGTCAAAGGCTTTTTCAGCATCTGATGAAATGATTATGTGTTTTTTTTTCTTTCAATACAGTGTATTACATTGACAGATTTTCATATGTTGAGCCATCCATGCATTTCTGGGATGAAGCCTACTTGTTCATGGTGGATGATTTTTTGATGTGTTCTTGGATTCATTTTGCCAGTATTTTATTGAGTAGTTTTGCATCAATGTTCATGAGGAATTAGTCTATAATTCTTTTTCTTGTTGCATCTTTGTGTGGTTTGGGTATCAGGGTAACTGTAGCCCAATAGAATGAATTTGGCAAAGTTCCTTCAGTTTCTATTGTGCAGAACAATTTGAAGAGTATTAGCATTATCTCTTCTTGGATATTCTGTTAGAATTGTGCACTGAAAACATTTGGCCCTGGGCTTTTTTTGGTTGGGAGACTTTTAATGACTGTTTCTATTTCCTTAGGGGTTATAGATCTATTTAAATTGCTTATCTGTTCTTGATTTAACTTTGGAATGTGGCACCTATCCAGAAAATTGTCTATTTCTTTTGGATTTTCCAGTTTTGTAGAGTACAGGTTTTTTAAGTATGACCCGAAGATTCTCTGGATTTCCTTGTTGTCTGTTGTTACATTTCCCTTTTCATTCCTGATTTTGTTAATTTGGATATTCTCTCTGCCTTTTGGTTAGTTAGGGTACGGTTTGTCTATCTTGTTGATTTTCTCAAAGAAACAACTCTATTTAATTGATTCTTTGTATTGTTCTCTTTGTTTCTATTTTATTGATTTTAGCTCTCAAAATGATAATTTCCTGGCATCTGCTCCTCCTGGGAGAGTTTGTTTCTTTTTGTTCTAGAGCTTTCAGGTGTGCTGTTAAGTCACTAGTGTGAGATTTCTCCAACTTCTTTAGGTTGGCATTAAGTGCTTTGAATTTTCTTCTTAGCACTGCTTCATAGTATCCCATAAGTTTGAGAATGTTGTACATTCATTTTCATTGAATTCTAGGAAGTCTTTAATTTCTTTTTTTATTTCTTCCTTGATCCATTGGTGATTCAGTTGAGCATTATTCAGTTTCTATGAGATTGTAGACTTTCTGTAGTTTATGTTGTTTAATTCTAACTTTAAGGCATGGTGGTTTGATAGAATACAGGAGGTTATTTCAATTTTTTTGTGTCTGTTCAGGTTACTGGAGGTTCCTTGTTTGTGTATCCTGCTTTTGGTGTAAACAGCTAGGATGCAACAATGTAAAACATCTGTAGCTACTTCTGCCCTCCGGGGTTCTTGCACTGTGCTCTAAGCCTGTATTTAAGGCCTCCTCCCTCCTTCAATAAACGGCATCCGGCATCCTGCTGAGTCGAATGACCTGCTGTCTTGTCTCTGTTTTTAATCCTCAGGCCCTCACTCTGATGTGGTGTATGGGTAGTAACACAGGTGTTACTGCTACAGGAAATTATATTTGACACTAGAAGGAATAGAGTTAAAGTGGGAGGAAAAGATAGTTGAGAGTTTCCTGGGCTTGGGAGGAGACATAATCACAATGGCATGCAAACTCCGGTTCTGCATGAGAAACACCTGTCCAGAATGTAGTCCCCACCCCCATGACACTAATGAACAAGTCCACTCTGAACAGGTGCTCACAGTAGAGGAGTTAGTAGGCTTCATGCTTGAGAGTAAATAGAAAAGTAGTACAACCTAGACTTACTTCACTGTGACTATGTCTGCTTCAACTTCAAGTATATACAAACTAGTAAAATAAAAATGCACTGGTTCTGTGTCAACCTAATTGATATAACTCTCTATTGTCCCACAAAGATTTGTAGCTTCCTAACAAATACTATAGGACAAGTGTGAGACCAAAATGAGCCATCTTAGAAATAAGACCAAAATGCTTTCACCCAAAAACTAAGGCCTAAGATTTCTCCTTCTAGGAATAGGCCAATAGTTACTGAAACAATTCAGTCCAGATTCCAGAAACCAGGAAGTGTAAAAGTACAGAGTCACAAGGTAGTCACGAGGTAATGCCTGCCGGACAATGGAATGTCCTCTCCCTGGTTTCCAGGGTAACTGACCACAGAAATGACCCCACCTGAGGGCAGCCGATGAGAAATGGTGGCGGGCAACCACTCCCCTAGAAGTAAGATTAAGCCATGATTTCTAGAAAGCCCCTAGAAGCGAGCCAATCAGAATTGTACCCTTACTAGCACCCCTAAATGATGTAACCTTGTGATTTTTCCCTTTAAAAACTGAGCTTGCAGACAGGTGGGCACTTCCTCCAGCCTCCACTGCGTTGGATGTATTGGACGAAGTCCCTGCCTAGGCTTGTATTGCTTTTGGATATCCAGAATTAAACCTTGCTTTTGCATTCCAGCATGCTCGTCTTTGGTGGTCTCTCTGGGTGTCACGATCTGGGCACAACAAAGAAAGAAAGTGTTGCTGGGTGGTGGTGGTGCACACCTTTAATCCCAACACTTGGGAGGCAGAGGCAGGCAGATCTCTGTGAGTTTGAAGCCAGTCTGGTCTACAAAGTGAGTTCCAGGAAAGGCGCAAACATACACAGAGAAACCCTATCTCAAAAAACCAAAAAAAAAAAAAAAAAAGAAAAAAAAAAAGGGAGAGAGAGAGAGAAAGAAAGAAAGAAAGTGCTGATATGTTTAGAAAGGATAGCATTCAGTAATCAACTTAGAAGGTTATCCAATAAATAAACAAGCAAATAACAATAGCAACTGTCAGAGGCCATGGCACCAGCACTCAAAGCTTCTATAATGAATGATCTCAAATGGCTACTTCTATATTTTTACAAGATATATTGAATAACTTTTATATCAACTTGACACAAGCTAGTGTTATCTGGGAAGAAGGAATCTCAAATGAAAAAGTCTCTACAATATTTGCTTGTAGACGAGACTGTATTGCATTTTCTTGATTGATAATTGATGTGATAGGGCCCAGCTCTCAGTGGGCAGTGACACTACTGGTTGGTATAAGAAAGCAAGCTGAGCAAATGATGGATAGCAAGCCAGTAAGCAGCATTTCTCCTTGGCCTTTGCTTCAGTTCCTGTAGTTCTGGGCTTTTGCACTGAATATTTGCCATGGCTTCCTTTGATGATGAACTGTAATATAGAGCTGTAAGTCAAACATACCCTCTCCTTCACAAGTTGCTTTTGCTCATTGCTGTTCATGTAATGACAATTCATTTAGGTCTCCACCTTACTCTGTTAAAATTCACTTGTCAATTCTAGTGCACCCGAGTTAAAATCACATACTTTGCCTATTGTCCCAGTTTAAATTCTGTTGCTGTGATAAAATATCCCAAGAAAAACAACTTATCAGAGAAAGGTTTATTTTATCTTTCTATTCGAACTTACAATCTGTAACAGCAGGGAATTCATGGTGGCAGACATTTGAAACAGCTTGTCATATCACAGTCAAATGCAGAAAGAGAGAATGGATGCACATCTGCACACCTCAGCCTACTTTCTACAATCTTCTCATACCTTTCAGGACCCAAGTATGGGATGGTGACCCCCACAGTGGAATGGATCTTCCCATATCAACTAATGTCATCAAGACAGTCTTCTCACAGACATGACCACAGGACAATCTGATCCTGAAAATCTCTCCTTGTGACTCTTTCATGTGATTCAAGATCGTACCTCATTTACAATGAAAACCCTCTCATCTCACTTAAAATGCACACAAAGCATCTGAGGGTCTTCATTAATTAGTTTCTTTTTGTCCACATTCAAAGGTAAAATAGATGACCACTAAAACTTTTAAAAAGCTTGACAACAAGTAGAATTGTTTCATTTAGAATGGCAATCTACCTTTTATGAAAACTACATCTCACAGAGGAAAATCTATGTGTACAGATTTCTTCCAGTCTTTCACTATAAGTATCCTCATTTATCCAACTTTCATCCAGAGATCCAGCAGCAAACCTGGCCATCACTTGGTTATCACTGGGAGACCTCCTCATTTCATCCTTAAAATTGTTTTGCTGATGTATTTGATCACATCATCAGTGAACGGAACTAAGATATTATTTCCAGACACATAGCAAATTCACAGATGTGTTGCTTCTTTGTTGCCCAAATTTATAGAGTGTGTTGTGAAAAAAGTTGGTGACAAAGTGACATTGAGCAGAGATAGAAAAAAAGAGAGAAAATGAGCTATTAAAATATATTGGAAGAAGCAGAAGTGTCACTAAATTTAATTGATTTGACAATACATTCTGGTAGCTAAAATGGAAGCTGGTAGATGCTGAAGATTCTGTTCTTGATCCTGTGGATAAGGGTGAGGGACAGAGGAGGTGAGCCATTTCACAGTGTAGACACACTGTAGTAGTGAGTAGGTATAGTTTGGCCCAGTCTGTGAGAAAGATTCATGGCTGTGTATCTGGAGTTTAAATTGTTGGTTACTTGAGGCTTACCTTGATAAGACTATTTACAGTATTGAATGTCACAAGCACTACAAATCAGCACTTTCTCCTCTTTTCAGACACAGATTTTAAACATTTCTCATCTTAAGAGTAGTCATGCTCATTTTAAAGTCATCATTTCATGTGACTAAGTGAAGCAAGATAAAGCAAAATGACTCAAAGTGTGAAATTTCACAGCATTTCTATCATGAACAGCAGGGATAAGAAAAAAGGTGACAGAGACTGTATTGACTTCAGAAAGCAAATTTTTAATTTTTTTTTATGGAGGCTATCTGAGAATGCTTGGTCAAATAATTAAAAGACCAATTTTTATTCATAAAATTAGAATGTAGCAAATTAGAGAATATCAGTGAGGTTAGAAGTTTGGTTATAGTAGAATCCAGGAGACAGAAAGTTACAGTGAGGGCCAGCCTGTGTCAATGATTCCAGAATCCAAGGTGTACTCAGAAAGGGACTCTTCACATTGTCAGGAGGTGATCAGAACAATTTCCAGACCCGAGATGAAGACCATGTGATAAGAATAAGTGGCTGACAGTCTGGGCTGGCTGAGGCATCTACAGGTCCATTTGATGCTGTGAGGCTCATGTGGGTAAAAGACACCCATGGGCTAGCCTGTCTCCTCACACTCTGGATTGGCTGAAAGCACCCTCACCTTGTACCCCATGAGGAGGTACCACCTTGATGAGAATATATTTGATGGAGAAATGGCAGAGAAAGAGATGCAGGACAGTCAATGTGCTGTGAAAAGGGGCACACTGAAGAATCAAAGGCGATGAGGAACTGGTTGGTGTGGGTTGCCCACTTGCTACCTGGGACCAGGGTGACTCAGGGCCCAGACTGCTGCTGAGGACCATGTCTGGGTCCATTGTATTACCACAGCCAGGGTCTGTGTTGGTATGTGTGGCCCATGTTGTCATCAAAGGCCACATTCATTTCTGGCTCTAGGCTACAACCTATGGCCATGTTGGTCTCTGGGTCCTGTGCTGCCACGGTGGCCATGCCTATCTGAGTGGCCTGTGCTGCTACACAGGGCCATGGTTGCCCAGGCCCAGGCTGCTGCCAAGAGCCATGTCTGGGTCTGTGGCTCTAGAGCAGCCAGGGTCTAAGTTGATGTCTGTGGTTTTACCACCACCTAAAGCCATGAGATGAGGCCATGTGGGTGTCTGAGGGTAATGCTGCTGCTTGGGCCATACTGATCTGGGGGCCTGTGCTTAATTAATATTTTTACAGAGTTTTCTTTTGGGAGGGGATGCTGCAGGGGAAAGGGGCAGATATGGAGAGACTGGAAAGTGAGCAGGAATGGGGTATATGATGTGATGAAATTCCCATAGAATCAATCAAGAGTTACGTTAAAAAAAAAAAAAAAGAGTTTGAATCTGAACAAGATGTTTAGGGCAAACAGACCGCAAAGATACAACTAGTTTCTTCTTTGTCTAGAAGCCAAAAATGGCCTTGGGCCAGAGATAACAAAAGTTTGGAGGCTCAGATCCTGATCTCATTTGTAAATCTTTCAGGGTTATCTTTTCAGGAAGATGTTAGAGTAGGTATAAGGGCCCATTAAAGAAAACTCATGGTTAAGAGAACAGAATCTGTAGACTGTGTGAAGACCTAACATTCCAGGTGGTCAGGTTCAATCACCAGGACAACGGACCCTCTTTTTTTTTTTTTTTTTTTTTTTTTTTTTTTTTTTTTTTGGTTTTTCGAGACAGGGTTTCTCTGTGTAGCTTTGCGCCTTTTCCTGGAACTCACTTGGTAGCCCAGGCTGGCCTCGAACTCACAGAGATCCGCCTGCCTCTGCCTCCCGAGTGCTGGGACTAAAGGCATGCGCCACCACTGCCCGGCGACAACGGACCCTCTTAAACCACACTAAAGAAACAGGAAGAAAAATTTTTTCTACAGAGGTATGAGGGTGTAGCACACATTCAATCCCAGGACTCAGGAGGCAGAGGCAAGCAGATCTTGATGAGTTTAAGGTCAGCCTTGTCTACTTAGCAATATACAGACTGTCAATGCTATAAAGTAGACCCTGTGTCAAAAAACAAAACAATACAAAATTTCCCCTTCATTCATATACTAAACATTTCCTTCTCAGAATTCTCCCTACACTGAGGCAGGTAAGGCTGAAAGCGCCCCGCCACACCTTCAGCAAACAAAGAGTTTTGACATGCGCAGTGGTGTCCTGACACAGAGGAGCCTGAAACTGGACCCAGAAGATGACAACTGCTGATGTAAGACCCAAGGCCAAATCAAGAAAGGCCACAATAGCCATAGAGAGAAAGCCCACTAACAGCATCCACATAAATACCTCAGCCTTTTGTTTAATAAATGAGATTACTTACATACCTCCCAAAGTCTGTGCTGTTGATTCTGCATCTGCTCATCCCCGACCCTGGGATCAGAGACAGTGGGATCCCAGCTGCAAAGCCATCAACACTACCCAGTGCAGTGCCTACATGGTATGTTGAGGTTCAAGTGGGTCTGTCTAACTCAGTGTGGCCAGATCAGACTAAACAACATTTGCTTTTTCTTTCTGTCTGTCTTTTTCTTTTGGATTTTGGATGCTGGCTGAATCTAAGTATACCTTTTCTGATACTTTAGGCTTCCTTACTTTTTCTCTAAATGCCCCCTTTTCACCATGTGGAAGTTTGCTCACCATGTCTGATCTCCACGTCTTCTTAAACAGCATGAGTATGTTTTCCCTTTATTCCTCCATTCTCCTCCTCTGTGAAGTTGCTGAGTTGTATACCTTCCTGAACTTGGAATTTTCCCTCAAAACTTGACAGATTATTTCACTTGAGTTCATTCTTAAATTCTTTTATTACTGAGATTAAGAAACCCCAAGAATAGAATCCAATAACAACAGCATCAGAACTGTGAGCTATCAATGCTTATGGGGGAACAATAGGGAATTCTAAGATGGAATTGTCCTTGTAAGGGAGGCATTCGGAGCAATCTTCCACAGCTTCTTGTAGTCTGAGCACCTATAAAAAAGGTGATGTCAGATACTCATGGTCTGATACGGCAGAATGAAGAGAAGAGCTGAGGAGAATCACCTCTTATTCAATACCATTTTCATCATGTACGCATTGTACCTGAGTGCTGCAATGTTTCTGGTACTGCTCTCCTCCTGTCCTGAGTGGATGTGGTGCCCATGTCACAAAAGTGTCATCTCAGCCTAGTCCCTGAGTCAGTCTTTCTGAGTCTATTCTTTATGATCATGGAGAGACCAAAGCAGAAACAGCCCTTATTGGTCTTTGGAACTTCTGAAAATTGGTCCATAATGTAGATAGCTGTTTCCCATGAATCCTAGCCTTCTACTTTCTGTGGTGACCACCAATAGGGACAGTGAGGCAATACCCCACATCCTCCCCAGTGTCCATGTGCTTCACTTCCTTTAGGCCTCTTTGGATGCCTTTACTGATCCTCAACTGAAAGCTTCCTGAAGGACACACATACTTCTTGGGAGCTTGGCATGTCTCAAAAGGTTCCAAGAGATTCCCGAGGATCCTCAGCAAGATGTCATTACCACAGATGGTAAAAATGTTTCACAAATGCCTTGGCCCTCTTACTGCCCCTGCCCCTTCTTTGTTAGTCCAAAGACTGATAACCCCCTGGTGGTTTGAATAAGAAATATTCTCTATATTTTAGGATATTTGAATGCATGATTCCCAGTTGATGGTACTGTTTGGAGAGGTTTAGACACTGCAGCCTTGCCAGAGAAAGTATGTCACAAGAGGTGAGCTTTGATCTTAAAAAGCCTTGTAACACTTCCAGTTTATTTGCTGTTTATTGTTCTCCACAAGGATGTGAGCTCTTAGCTCCATGATCTTCTTCATGCCTCTCAGGTTTGATGGACTAATATGACTCTGGAACAGTATGGCCAAATAAACCCTTTCTTCTGTAAATTGTTTTCATCATTTGTATTGTCACATCAACAGAATAGTAACTAATACAGCCTCCAGCCCTCCTAACTTACAGTCAGGCGTTCTGCTTCTTATGCATGTAGATGGCAAAGGCACCAATTACCAGTAGCAGTTTGGGTACAAGGAGCACAGCTACAAGGATTTCAGCAGTATCTGACGTCTTCAGTTCTGGAAATCAAGTTGTAACAGGAACGATTACAGAGCATACAAAGAGTTTGTCATCAGAGATCTTTACCTGGCCCATTTATGGAATCCCAAGTACATTAAAGCTCTGAGGAGTTTGAATCTGTGCTCTATCCCAGCTTCAATACTTCAAAGCAGAAGATAGAGTGAAGAGATTTCAAGTTACCCACTGGCTCTGAGATAGGTCAAGAAGGTTCCCTTCTAGAGAGATTGGATAAGATTTTATGCTCAATGCCACATAGCACCTGGTTTTATAAACAAAAATTCTTACAAAGAATCTGAACCTTCAAACTGAACCTTTTGTAATGATTATTAGCTTTTTGAAATTCAGTGAATTGGAGAGTGTGACATGTTGCAGGTCCAGAGCCAGATTATCTTGGGTCATATTCAGCTCTCTTAATATCCATACATTGCCTTCCTCTGTACCTAACATAACAGCTTTGTGACCATTAGGTTAATAATTCAGAAGGTACAAGCAGAAGATTAGTTTTCCTTTAGAATGTATTAACTTAGCAGACCACTAGCTTCCACCAACCCTGATGCTTAATTAACATGCCATCTGATAACATCTGAAACCTCTAGCAGGGTTCTTCTCTGTGTTATAACCCATTCATTCCATGTTCCCACAAATGTATTGCAAAAGTGTCTTGACTTACGACTTCCTTTGTTCTATTCCTACAAAAATTCCATAGAAGATCTTCCACAGTGGCCTTTGAGGTGACCTATATCTGTGTTCCTGGGCCATGGTCACTCATATTTTGATCTAGAATGAATTATTGGGGTTTAAGGATTATTATTTCCTCTACAATGTGGAATCTGATCTGTAGGTATGGTCACAAAGTTAGTGGGATTCAGAGAAGATCCTCACTGATGGTATTTAGGATGATCCTTGGAACATTGTCCTTGGAAAAGACAAGTTCAGTCTCTCAATCACCCAGGAATAACTGTGCAGAGGTAATGCACAAGAAGATGATACATTGAGAGGAAGAGTTTAACAGAATGCCTTGTTTAGATAAAAGAATCCTGAAAAAGTCCAGATTCTTGGAGTAAGGCAGCCTGCTGAAGTGGTAAACAGCCTAATCAAGCTACTTGCTGAAAACATGCAGATGAAGGACAAAAATTCTATAGATGAGTTTATCAGAATAGATGTCATGGTTTGGTGCCTCAGCCATCATACAGCTCATGTCCATCCCAGTGTAGATGCCTTCTAAAATTTGTCTGTTGTTCAGGAAGTAGTACTAATTTTGAAATTAATCAAAGATTAAAATTTGGTTTTAGAAACAGAAACAGGCAGGTTAGGTTGTGCATTAATTGTAGTGTTTACCTAAGATGTAAGGTTAGGTTGGGTTCCTAGGTTCAATCCCCAGCACAACAACAACAACAACAACCAGCCAACCAGTTTTTTAGCCAATTCCTATAATACTAACACTAGGGAGGTAGAAACAAGGCTCCGAAGTGTGAGTTCTTACTAGCTCAGGTTTCCTGAGACAGTGTCTGTAACAGATAGTTTTAAATGTCTACTTCACACAACCTAGAATTCTAGGAAGAGCATTTCAGCTAAGGAATTGTGTAGATATGGTTGAGCTGTTGGTGAGTATGTGGAGCATTGTCTTGGCTGTTGATTGAGATGGTAAGCACCAGTCTGAGTGTGGGTGGCAACATTTCGTTAGACACAGGGCTCCACACTGTAAAAATAGTAAAGAAAGCTAGGTGAGCATCACACAGCATATCGTAAGGCTGCATTTGTTTCTCTGGTGATGTTTGAGTTCCTGAATTGACTTCCCTTGTGTGTCCTGGAATGGTGATTTAAACAATACATTTCTTTGCCTGAGTTTAAAATAAAACTATAACATTGCCTGAAAACACAAACAAACAACAACAAAGACAAAACAAACAAGAATTAAATATGGTCTTGATAGTGCCTTAGGAAGAAGCAAACACCTAACTAAATTCATGCAGTGGAGTTGAGATAGGAATTCTATTGTCTCTTCCCTCCTCTCCAGCCTGAAAGAATTCTCAGTGGCCATCCTGTGCTCCAGCTCTCTGAGGAGTTGCTGTGTCTTTTGTTGTCCCTGCCCTATGATCTCATGGCTCCCTGTGTTACACAGGCTCTTTTATATCTGTGTTAATATCACAGTGTTCTGGAAAGGCCTGCCTTCCTACATTCACTATAGAATACTCCCATGGGATTCTGATAGGGAAAGGTCGTCTGGATAATACGCTCAAATAAGAGAATTTGGAATTTGATTACTGAAGTGTCTGGCACTGAAGATCCCAGCACTAATGGTCATTGTTCCCAGGGCTTGTGGTAGAGGTGAAATAGTTTAAATTAAAGTAGCACACAATAGTTATCCATAGAAAGGTAATTCTTTTGCATCAAGCATTGAAGTGACTTGCCTCCTACCTTAAGGAACCCAACAAGGCCAAACTAAACCAGGAGCAAGCTGGGTAAAGGAAATACTATCCTGAGAGTAGCAACAAAAGCCTAAATAAACTTCGAGTCAAGAGAATAGAATCTCAACTTGGGCTGTAGAAGGCCAAATTACACATAAGTCATGATAAAGGGGTGGAATAATTAATTGTTCCTTTAATGAGATGCTGCTCTTTTTGTTCCCAGCATTCCTTCCCCCAGTACAGTTCTTCCCAGTTGAGCTGCAGTGAAGTTCACCTTTCTGAGGCTTGATTAAGAAGGGACAACTTTTTTTTTTTCCCACTTTTTCCCTATCTTTCTCTTGCTTTTTCTGGTACTATGGGCTGCAGTAGTATTTTCTACAGCTCCCTCCCCACCAGTTGTTCACCATGTGTCTGGACTCTGTGCTGGCTAGAACAGCATGGGAATTTTTGTTCGTTTGTTTGTTTCTGTTTTTGCTTCTCCTTTCTTTTCTACATTATCAGCCTCTGGGAGTCTGATGAGATTTAGACCTTGCCTGCCTAAGGGATTTTTCACTTTCATACTCTAATTAAATCCTCATTGAGCTTCCTATCCTTTGACTCCATTCTTAAGTGAATGGCACTAAGAATCCCAAGACAAGACTCCAATTTCATTTATATCATTTGATGACCCATAAATTATTTCCACAAATTTTTATAATAATATTGAAGGGAGAACAGTAGAAAATTAATGAAATTGAAACTGAAAAATAGATATGACTACTTAAAGAAGTTTTTTGAAAAAGGAAAATATTAGAAATCTTCCAGAAAGACTGATGAAAGAGATATGATAAGTTTTCCACATCAATACCTAGAGAAGAACACTTTATAATTGCATATACACTTAGACTTAAAAAGGACAATATGATCATCTAATAAATTCTATAGCAGAAGTATGAAAACTCAGAAAAAATGGACAAAGAGTTCTAAACTTATTTTTTACTGGTCTAACTGTGAAAGGTGCTACTTTTTGAAGAACCTAATTTTGTATCACATAGGGAAGTCTATAAAGTAATTTTGAAAATACAGTCCATTTAAAGTCATTGTTGTGAATTATAGTTAATTTCATTGAATTTGTTGATGGTATTGGATTTGAATGTAACTATTTATTTACTTGAGCATCCACTGGGGACTGCATTTAGAAGTGTTGAGCACACATGACAGATCCGTCAGGGGGTATAATTATGTAGCACCTTTATAGTTCATACTCTAAGGGAGCTGGTACTTTCTAAACTTTACTGTTTAATGGTGATATAAAAAAAATTTGATGACCCATTATTCATCCAGCAGATAAAGCTCACAACAAAGGCTTCATGATAAGAAACCTATGTTTTTAAAAAGTCATAGGAGTTGATGGCCACTCTTGTTTTTTTATGATGGGGAAATAATACATATTCATGTAAAGGGGTCTCTATCTAACTCTGCCTAAGTCCTAGGATAGTAACAAATCAAGAGGAAATACTTAACTAGAAATTTGACCTTATGCACTCTCGATGTCCTTGTTCCCAGGGACCTTAGATTTCCCTTCATTACATTAGACCACATCACGTGGTCTCAGGGCAAGAACTCAACATCCCTATTGCTTTACCATCCCTAGATTCCATGTCTAAAAATGCTGACTCATTAGGTGACTGATTGAGGCGGATAAGGCCGAAAGCACTGGGCCATGCCTTAAGCAAACAAAGAGCTCTGACATGCACAGTAGTATCCTGACCCAGAAGGCCCTGAAACCAGACCCCCAAGATGACCACTGCTGACATACGACCCAGAGCCAACCAGGAAACACCATGGCAGCTGGAAGCAGAGCCTGCCAAAAAGTACACACATAAATACCTCAGTCCTTTGTTTAATAAATGAGATTGCTTACAATCTACCAGAGCTTGTGTCGCTGGTTCTGCATCTATTCACCCCCTACCCCGGGATCAGAGACAGTGGGACCCTATCTGCAGAGTCAGCAACAGCTGATAAAGGGCAAGAGATCACAGTCAAATTGAAAGCTGCGTGTACTAAGTGTAAGCCAGGGTCTGGATACATAGATATCTGTCCTTTATAACAAAAAAGGAGGAAATGAAGCCCCTGTTATGACCACTCAGTCAGCTGGGTCCAGATCCACACTAAAACTACAGGTCCTCAGAAGCCTGTCATAATTACACTCAGGAGGTAGCATGGGACCCTGAGTGAGGTCCAGATGTTCATGGAAAAGTGTAAAATGGAATGGAGACAGGGAAGATATTGAAAAGAAGAAAATGAACATGAGGATATAACAAATGTTAGGTAAGCATTCAAGAGACAGAATGCTAGGCTAAGATGATGTCTTCCTGTCTTCCTTATTTAATATCTGTGAATATCAGCACATCAATGGAGAGATGTGTAAGACCTGTGAGAAGCTGGCAATGAAAGCTAACTTTAACATTTTACTTTGTTTGTAGATATTAAGATTATCATACACTAAGCATAAATTCTGCCTTTGATATTAAAAAAAAAGAGGGAAAATTTATAAACATTCAAGAAGCTGGGGTGGAGACACACCAGACATGGTGCCAATACCTTGCTCACTGCGATGTGCTCTGGTCATCACAGTGTGATTTTTAATGACTGGTGGTTGTCCATCATGCTCCACCAGGCAGCTGAGTACCAGGTCCTTCTCATGAGCACATCTGTTCACCAGGAGCCAGCTGGTCCAGCTGTAGGTTCCATCCTTGTTGACGCTGAGTGGAGAAGGCTCTTCTGTCCAGGATATGTTTCCATTCTCTAACCAAATCAGTTGTAGTCTCAAAGGGTAGAACTTATTCACCTGGCAGCTGACATTTATCTGCTTCCATAGCACTGATGGGTGCTGGCTGATCTCCACAGTGGGTGGAACTGAAAGAGCACGAGCAGAAGCTGAGACAGACAGAACCTAGACAGACAGACACCAGAAGTGAGGCTGAGTACAGAGGAACCATCTCCATTGTAAGTTCATCCTGGGGACAGGATGAGCATTTGTGTCAGAGTAGAACCCCTAAACACAGCTCCTGACACATAGATGCACACAGTGAGTGTCATAATCTGTGAAATTAATAAGCACAATGCGCAGGTACACTGGGAAAGCTATAACAACAGTAAAATGAATGAAAATACCAGGAATGAGTGAAATGACTCAAATTGTATAGGTATAATTACTTTTGTTAAAATAAATACTTTGTTTTAATGTGCTGATAACAGTCTACGATTGCCACTGCCATATGGTGTGCATGAATGCATGCTGGGAAGTATGGACAAAACCATTCTGAACAGATATGAGCTTGAGCTGGGATTCAGCATCATTTACCTCGGATGGTGTCAGACAAGTTGGCAGTCCCACGGAGAGGGCCTCCTTGCAAGGTGACATGGGCCACCTCACAGATGACTTGAGAGTGGACATCCTGAGGGCTCAGCACCACCTGGGCTGTGCTGGAGAGATTGTAGGAGACGCTTTCTCCTTTGGGGTCCACAGTCGTTCGGAAGTGAGGGAGCTCATTTCCATCTTTGAACCACTTAAGTGTGATGGTCCGAGGAGAGAAGCCATGGGACTTGCATGTGAAGCTCACTGTCTGCCCAGGACTAACTCTGCCTGCAGGGCCCGACACCACAGGAAGAGACGGTTTTGCTACAAAGGAGCATGTAGACAAGGATGTGATTGTGATGGCTACCACTGTTGACATAACATTGTGAGGAACCTTCACAGATACTATTCCCATTCTCATTGTTTATTGTGGTGCTTTGTATCAATTCCAGAGCTTCAGCCATACTGAGGTCCTGCTCTACTTCAAGGTGACACCTGTGTCCTAGACACATAATTTTATTGTTTATCCTGCTCATTTTGTTTTTTGTTTTTTGGATATTTGTTTTGGCAGGGTTAGTCCTGGTCCTTCCGGGGTATTCTTTATTCTTTTATCTCCAGAGTTTGGCAAAGATCCCCACCAGTAAATGAGGAAAGGAAAGGCCAGGTAGAATTCTCAGCCTGGGCAAAGGAAGGCATTCACCAGTGTATTTTATATTTTCTATCATCTGCTCCTGCTGGCTTCCTCTGGAAACCTTGCAAATCTAGGGGAAATATTTGTAGATTCACATCCATAGTAACCCAGGAAATAAATGATGTCACAGAGGTACCACAAAGCTGGAGCCCTTCCTGCTTCCCTGGTTGCTTGCTTTCTTTTGGACCTACATGTTAGTAGGTCTCGTCTGTGCCAAGCCTGAATTTAACATTGAGAGCTCACTAGCTCCATCTCTAAATGGGCTTCAGGTGGACTTAGCTTGAGGTTGAAAACAGTGCTTATCCTCTGCAGAAGAAGCTAACGGTAGTTCATTTCCTAACTGTTAATCATAAGAGACACAGATGTGAGCCTGTTGAGCAAACAGTAACACTCCCTGGTTGGAAGCACACGTATGGGTGGAGTAGTGGGAGGAAGGCAGCGTGCTGTGTAGATAACTTGTGCTGAAGTTATCATGTGTAACAGGCTGCATTTGAAAATATCATTATACATTTGTATTTCTATATATGTGATCCCTTCTCTAATGTCCATCAAATCAGGATTGTAAACAGGTGTTATCTGAAGTCAAGCTACCTAAACTCTAGCACACCTGATGTCTCTATAGGTTTGAGGTAAGTGGTAGACTGAATGTAATTTGCCCCCATAAGCTCATAGGGAGGGATATTATTAGGAGATATGGCTTTGTTGGAGTAGGTATGGCCTTGTTGGAGGAAGTGTGTAATTGTGGGGATGGGCTCCTTAGTTCAAATACATTCAAGATATGTTCAGTATGACACACATTTCACTTCCTGTTGCCTATGGATCAGTATGTGGGACTCTCAGCTTATTCTCCAGCACCATGTCTGCCTGAGTGCTGCCATGTCGCTCCATGGTGATACTGAGTCAAACCTCTGAAACTGTAAGCCACCTCAGTGAAATGTCTTCCTTTGTAAGAGCTTATGTGCCCATGGTATTTCTTCATAGCTATTGTAACCATAATTTAGAAAGAAATTGGTACCAGGGACGGGGGTATTGCTGTGATAGGCCGGACCATATGCAGACTCATAGTCTCAGTCCTCTCTAGTGCAGACCACTGTACTACTGAAGCCCTGTAATGACCCTGACATCGCCATCTAGGATTCATTCATAACATTGACCCTGGAACATGGCTGTCATCTTCACAGAAAGGGAAACTGAGGACTACACAGAGAGCAAGGTTTTCTCTACCATGGCTTCTTGCTGCCAGTCTCTCAGCAACTCTGTGGATAGTCATAGCACCCTCACAAAGAGGGTAAAGACAGGTATATATATAGTACAGGAAGGGAAACCGTGCTTCAAATTTAGAGTAAGTTACCCAAGGTTTTACAACCATAATGCCACCTGGTTTGGGGGGAGCTGCTGTGTCACATGATATACACAGGGGCAGCCTTTATATCTAAAGGGTCTATGGTTATCATCAGGCCACAGATGAGGACACTGAGGCTGAAACAGAGACTCTGTCCCCACTTCCCTGCTGTGTCTCAGAGGCCATTTCCTGTGCCCTCACTTTCATTTACCACAACAAAGCAACTGTCCCCACTTCTGTAACCCTGCCTCTGCCTCTGACTCCTTTTTAAGAACCTGACTTGAGGAATTCTAGGCCAAATCGTTGTTCTAGGTGGCTCCAGAAAAGAGGTTCTTGTTCCAGGGCCCCCAGTCTCTGTCAGAACCTTCCTTTTTTCTTCTTCCATGGACAGACCATACTTTCAAGACTGGGCATAGAAGTCAGCTCCATTCTGTGGCTGCTGCTTAGGGAATAAGGTCTGTGGGATATATACCATGTATGCAGTGTTAGTTTATGAGTCAGGATGTTTTGGTCAATTCTTGATTCTTCCTCACCTGCTCACAAGTCAGGTGTGTTCTATGAACCTCAGGCTCATCTCTAAAGGGAAGAAGTGACGTCTCTCCTATAGCACATGGTTAGGGAGAAAATGATATAATGGAGATGTGGCACACAGCACATTGTATTTTGTTCCATTCCTTACATGTACTTTCTCATCCAGGGCATCCTTAGGGCAAATGACACAGCAGATGAAATATCACTGCAAGGCTATAGATTGCATCTTATCTGAGCCACTTGCTGGTTGGGGTTGCCTAGGCATTACATTACTTCAGTGTCCTTATTTGTGACATCTATCGAGTTAGGATGAAGCTATTCTCCCTGTCACTCTCCATTGAGGGGTTCTGAGAAGACTTGCTACAGCTGCACAAGGGTGAGCAAAGGGTGATATCTTTATAAACTAGTTCACTCTGAGACTCAGCAGGCCCTGACCAAATGGTGTGTGCCTTATGGTCAGGACTGTGGTTTTATGAGATCATCCACTGTGGTACCATTTGAGTAGTGACAAATTGAAACACATGAAATATTTCTGATCTGGGATCTGAATTAGTGTATCTGTAGCTGCTGGAATATGATGCTTTGTTTACACAGGGGAACAGTTCTTAGTTTTGACATAGAGTGATGGTGTGGCTGACATTGGGGTAGCTTTCCCATCACTACTATTAGCATCTGACTGTGAGGAACATCTTGACACCTTGGGGAGCTGATGATGAAAGGAAATTCTGGCTGAGTTTGAGCAGTTTCGACTCAGCATTTCTTATGCATCAGGCTTCTCAATGGAGATAGAATCAGATGTGGGTTCCAGGCCAGATCTCAGCAACAACTGACTACATAATCACAGTCAGGGCACTGGAACACAGAGCTCACATCTCAAAGAAGACTGGACTTGGTATTCTGACTGTCCTTCATGCTGAAAAATTCTCAGAATCTAGACCTAAAAAGAAGACTTCAGGCCTCTGTCAGGAAATTCAAAGTGAGTGTCCTGTTGCCTCAGCTGGGGATTGGAGGTCATCCAGTTGGAGACTCCTATAGACATAAGCCTACATTGCTCAGAACCTTCAGTGTCTGAGAGAGTTGGTACCTGACACAAAACTTTTTCAGACAGATCTAAGGCAAAGGCCTAGCTTGGTGCCAGCATCTAAACCAGGTGAGAGATTCCACAGGGATCGTGGGCACATTGTGAATGCTCCCAGTGTGCTGTGGATGAAGAGAAAATGAGAAAAACAAACCCACCATGCCCTGGCCCTGTTACTTTCTGCTGTGGTTTGTTTTTCCTCTTGGGAGGAGGAGACAGACATCTTGGGTAAAGAGCTCCTGATGGCCTGCTTACTGCCATCTCTGTTGACAGCTAGAGTGGAAGCTGGCATACACTCAGCCCCAGGTAGATTGGGGAGAAAGAGAATACTTAATCAGTAGGGGAAGTACACTCTGGAGGCCGTTGGCCAAGTCTGACTCTGTCACTGAACAAGGCACTCAGTTCTCAGGGTTTTTATGGAAGCACTAGCCTGAGACAGATTGAGAAAGGTAAGCATTGCCATGCAGACAGACCAGGGTATGGATTTACCCCCATTCACTTGAAGGGGGACCTCTAGCAAATAGCATGTCCTCTCTTCTCTGTTTTTTTTTTGTTTTTTGTTTTTTTTTTTTTTGGTCCACAGTTGGGATAAAGTCACCCTATGAACATGAGGAGTCACTTGCAGACTTGCTTCTTCCTTGTTGCTCACAGAATCTTGGACACATTTTGACCTGTTGGAGATATCAGGAATGAGAAGGACAAAGTGGTACTTACCAAGCACATTCAGCACTGTGCCTCCCCCAGACTGAAGCTCCTTGTCAGAGTCTGCTTTCTGGAACTTCACACAGTAGTAGGTACCAGAGTCAGCAAGTGTGACATTACTCATGCGGATGGAAAGGTCCAGGTTGTTTCTCTTTGTAACATCTGCAACATTTGTGACTCTGGGGAATCTCTCTCCTGTGAAACTATATATTAGGTGACGACTCTGCCCTGTACCCCTGAACCACTTCACGGGCCCCACAGGCAACAAGGAGGTCACAGTGCAGTTCAGAGTGGCTGAGTCTCCAGCAGCAACAGAAACTGATTTCTCAGGCTGAATGACCTTCAGCTCCCATGTAGCTGCTCCTGCAGGAAACATCAGTTAGTGCTCATCATGATGGGAACCCAGAGGATCCTCTAGTTTGTGATCAAACATTGTTTCTTACTAGAGCTCAGCATGTCGTAATCACAGTCTGTCTCCTCACTTGGCTTTCTTAACAAAAGAATGTAACGACAAGGGAACTGAGTCACAGAGACACTGAGAACTTGGCAATATTCTGATTGAAGCCCCAACTCTTTTTGGAATTCTCATGTTTCATCCAGTATCTGTTTGGTTCTCATTTTCTGTGCACACGGCATACGGCACTTCTTAAATAATAGTATTGGATGTGATTACCCGACTCTTTTAGAACAGTGAGGTGTGAACTTAGTGCTTTGTATAATTAATGAGATGTACATTTTATTACAAGTTTCTCTGGGTCAGGCCCCCAGATCTTGATAGGATTGCTTTATTAGGTGGAGTGATAATGCCATAGATAGATCCCAATATGCAATAACATGCACCTTAATTAGCTAAATGAAACCTTGGCTTAAATTACCAGTTTTTAAAATATATTATAATAATTATATTAATTAACTAATTAATTATATGTGTGTGGGTATTTTGCTTCTGTGCATGCCTGGTGCCCAAGGAACCTAGAACAGTGTCAGATCCCCTGGAACTGAAGTTACTGAAGATGGTTGTGAGCCACCATGTGGTTATTGGAATTGAACCTGTGTCCTATGGAAGAGTAGGAAGTGCTCTTAATCCCTGAACCATCTCTCCAGCCCCAGTGTTATACTGACTTTAATGATGATGTAACAGATTCCTATAAAGTTAGGGGTTGGACACAACAGAAACGTTTTATTTCATGCTTTCGAGGTCAGAAGTTTCACTTTAACTTGGTATGCAAGGCCGTTAGCATGGTGTCCCAGCACCCCACTCTCCAGGAGGACCAACTTTGTTTGTTGTATATGGTGTGGTCACCTGAGGGTTCTGTCCCTTGTCACCTGTCTGCCAATCACAGCACCCTGTTTGCTCAGTAACTCCAAGTCCCACAACTCTGACACTTCTGACCCATTTTTCCCTGGACTTTGGTAACCTGGGAGGATTGCACTGTGCTGCACTGCACTACACTACTGGACCAGGACTGTACAACATTCATTTGAGATATGCAACGAACAAATGGAAATTCACTAAAGAAAGTCAAGAGTCTGAATAGCAAAATGTGAAGATAAATGGAGAGAGACTGTAAGAAGGAATCTAATGGAATTGGGGAGTAGAGAACCACATAACTTATTAGTTCAATAGACAGGGTCCACAGAGGATTTAGGAGGTTACAAAATAAAAATCTAAATAATAGAAATGGATAGAGTAACATTACTCAGCAATGCAGGGGCAAGGAGAGAATAAAGAGAGAAATTGAAGAATTTGGAGTATAGAGACAAGATTATTGGAAAAAAATGTCTCACACCTTCTTGTTTTGATAAAATATAAGAACTATAATTCCAACACACTGAACTAATTCAATGTGAGGTAAACTCAGAGAGACCCACACCAGCACACACTAGAATCCAACAGACAAAAGAGGAGTAACAGAGAATGCTGAGAGCAGCCTAGAGCATGACTCATTTTCTTCAACATGAAAATGATATGAACACTGTTCTTATCAGAAATGGAAGCTTCCTGGGGCAATGAGATAGTGTGTGAGTTCACAGTTCTTAAAGAAAAAAAATACACCTAGAATTTAAATAAAACCAAGGATTCCTCACATGACAACACTTTGGGAACAATATAGGAGAGAAGACACGCTATTCTTTTTTTTCTTTTAATATTTTCATTTTATACTTATCTTAATTTCACATATCAGCCATGGATTCCCCCATTCTCCCTACTCTCACCTTCCAGCACTCCACCCCAAACCAGGCCCCCAATTACTACCTCTTCCAAGACAAGGTCTCCCCTGGGGAGTCAGCCCAGCCTGGTAGACTCAGCCTAGGCAAGTCCAGTCCCCTCCTCCCTACACCAAGGCTGAGCAAAGTGTCCCAGCATAGGCCCCAGGCTCCAAAAAAGCCAGCCCAGGCACCAAGGACAGGTCTGGCTCCACTGCCTGGGGGCCTCACAAACAGTTCAAGCTAATCAACTGTCTCACTTATCCAGAGGGCCTGGTCCAGTTCTATGGGGCCAGTTCATGGTTTCCACTAGTTTGGCTATTTGTCCCTGTGCTTTTTCCAATCATGGTCTCAATATCTCTCACTCATACAATCCCTCCTCTCTCACTGATTGGACTCCTGGAACTCCACCTGGTGCTCAGCCGTGGATCATTCCATCAGTTATTGGTTGAGAGTTCTATCATGACAGCCAGGGTGTTAGGCCATTTGATCACCAGAGCAGGTCAGCTCAGGCACCCCATAGACCATTGCCAGTAGTCTACAGTGGAGGTATCTTTGTGTATTTCTGGTGACCTCTCTAGCACTCTGCTTCTTCCTATTTCCCTGGGGTCTTCATTCATCATGGTATCTCCCTCCCCGTTTTCCCACTCTGCTCCTGATCGAGCTAGGACCTCCTGTTCCCCTAAGCTCTCTTTCTCCTGACCCTTGCCCTCCATTAACACCCTCCACACACACACACACATCCAGTTTGCTCATGTAGATCTCATCCATTTCTCTAACATTGGGCGATCCCTGTGTCTTTCTTAGGGTCCTCTTTACTAGGTAGTCTCCCTGGAGTTGTGAGTTGCAGTCTGGTTATCCTTTGCTTTACATCTAGTATCCACTTATGAGTGAGTACATACCATGTTTGTCTTTCTGAGTCTGGGTTACCTCACTGCTGTGGGATGGTCTGTATGTCCAATTGCTCTGATTGGTCAATAAGTAAAACACTGATTGGCCAGTGGCCAGGCAGGAAGTATAGGCAGGACTAACAGAGAGGAGAATTGAGGAAACAGGAAGGAAAGAGAGACACTGCCAGCCACCGCCATGACAAGCAGCATGTGAAGATACCGGTAAGCCACGAGCCACATGGCAAGGTATAGATTTATGGAAATGGATTAATGTAAGCTATAAGAACAGTTAGCAAAAAGCCTGCCACGGCCATACAGTTTTGTAAGCAATATAAGTCTCTGTGTTTACTTGGTTGGGTCTGAGCGGCTGTGGGACTGGCTGGTGACAGAGATATGTCCTGACTGTGGGCAAGGCAGGAAAACTCTAGCTACAAATGGCGCCCAACGTGTTGGCAAGAGTTTCCACCTAAAACCTGAGAAAAAAGATTCTAAAATGGAGCTAAAAACAGTTCCTAGTTGTTTCTCTCAAGTTAGTGGCAGCCTGCTTGTTTGAGCTACTATGGCGGGTTTCTGGCGTGTGTGTGCTCGACCTGCAGTTTGGTGAATGAGGCCTCTGCAAGTGGCACATTGAGCTGTGTCATGGATTTAGCCTTTGCTAGTACAAAACAAAAAAAAAAGAGGTTTCTGGGCTACACGCTGCTTTGATAGAAGCATAGACCCACTATTTCTGAGAGTTGATGGCTCCCAGAGCTGGCAGAAAACGTACCACTGCCATGTTGGGAAGCTGAAGTGGGCAGAGCCAGCAGCCACAGCACGGTTTCAGTCTTAGAATGCTGCAGTTTAAAGCAATAGGCTCAAGGTAATATAAAAAATAAGCCACGTAAAGATGGCTACCAGACAGAGAATCTGGATTATGTTCTCTTTGATATTCGTAACTGAAGAAAAACATTTGATTGCAAAAGCTGTTGAGTTATGCCAAAATGTATATTTTAAAGGTACCTTGACTTCAAAATTTGGATATAAGGATATGTTGCTTTGGAAAGGAGGCTCTGCTTTTGTTTCCACAGAAAGCCAGAGGCTATGGATTTGTTCCAGATTAAGATACATCAGGTTTGACCAGCCAAGACCCCCTGAAAGGTCTCTGATGACACCAAGGCCCAGATGATCCAACATCCAGAACCGTTTCAAGGCAACTGGCTCATACTATACACCCTCACAGACTACTCCATAATCCTAAAATTTTCTTTGTGTCCCCATAAGATACAGCGACCCCCTCCAGCAGGAAGTAGTAAGAGAAGCTACGCCCAAATTCCCAAATATACCAAGCTGGTTTGGAGATGTGTAAAAGTTAAAACCTTCCTCTTTAAAAAAAAAAAAAAAAGAAAAGAAAAGAAAAGGGGAAGTGCTGTGGGATGGTCTGTATATCAAATTGCTCTGATTGGTCAATAAATAAAACACTGATTGGCCAGTGGCCAGGCAGGAAGTATAGGTAGGACTAACAGAGAGGAGAATTGAGGAAAAACAGGAAGGAAAGAGAGACACTGCCAGCCGCTGCCATGACAAGCAGCATGTGAAGATACCGGTAAGCCACGAGCCACGTGGCAAGGTATAGATTTATAGAAATGGATTAATGTAAGCTATAAGAACAGTTAGCAAGAGGCCTGTCATGGCCATACAGTTTTGTAAGCAATATAAGTCTCTGTGTTTACTTGGTTGGGTCTGAGCAGCTGTGGGACTGGCTGGTGACAGAGATATGTCCTGACTGTGGGCAAGGCAGGAAAACTCTAGCTACATCTCACTCAGGATGATTTTTTCTAGTTCCATCCATGTGCCTGCAAGCAGCATGATGTCATTGTTTTTCTCTGCTGAGTAGTACTCCATTGAAGACATGCTATTCTTAATCAAAAGCTTGAGTTCATTATAATGACACCTACCCTGCAAGAAATGCTAATGGCTTCCCTTGGGTTAAAATAAAGGATGCCGGAGAATAAGGCTCAGATGTAAAAGACAATACAACATTTAGCAGTATAGTGAATTTTGAAATTTCGTAAAGCATCCTGAGCTCCCAACATCCGCTTAGCTGTTGGAAAATGGTGGCTCTAATCTTCCACTTCAGTGGTTCTCATTAATAGACTTGGGGAAGGGCACACATCAGGAGTTGCCGGGAAGGACAGCTTCCTAGATAACTTAATCCAAATGCAAAAAGGAAACTTGGAGAAGTTAAAACCTTGTGTAATAACTAATATCATATCTAGAAAATACGTGGATAGTCTTTGAATACTTCCTGATTAAAAAATGAACAGGGAAAATAGTGAGAATGAGTTAGTTTATGTAAGCTTACAAAGCAATTTGTATTTTGGCATTGGTTTGTACACAAAATATGTAACTAATTTACTCAAAGTTATATAATTTATCTCAACTGGAAATCCTAAATATACATATCAAATTTATAGACTAAAATTTTTGTAACAAAAAAATTAAAAGACCTAATTAGCTTTTGTACTAATATATGTACAGAAGTTGAATAATTAAGCAACTCTCAACATTTTGTTTAGTTCAGTTTTTAAAAAACAGAATGTTAATTTCTAATTTTATTAAGCACTGGTTCCTATAACATTGAGACAAGAACAAAAACAAAGTATAGAAACAGTACTTATGGCTTGCTTTCCCAGTAGGCTTGCCTAATCATGACATATATATGGCATCCATTCCTCTGCAAAATTTCATATTAGTATAGTTGCTCTAGCATAATGAATAATAAACCAAAATGAAATAATATTTTAACATTCATAAAGTAGTTTGATAAATTTAATTCTATAAAGACAAAATGGGAAATGTGGGGATATTTGAAGGTCCGTTGGTGCATGCCCAAGACCCACTTCATCTCTCAGAAAGAACTAAAGCAGTAGCCAGCTGGACTCTGAGGCAAAGTACTATGGGCAAGTGAAGGAAGTCATCAAGGTGGTGGCTAACACCTTGTGTTTCTGGAAAGAGACCACAGAAAACTGAACTAAGTATTCTGGCCACTGTGGAATCTGCATTACAGAGTGGATTTGAGAATCTCAGCTAACTGTGTGCATGGATGTGGGTGATCATAGCTAATGGAAGCATCCAGTCCTTTCAGGATTTAGCTGTTTTAGAGAGACCAGCTGGAATCTGCACAGCAGCTTTGCTTGGAAGAAACTTCATCCATCTTCTCTGTTCTATCCCCCAGAAAGGCTAGAGTAGCTATGTACTATCTAAGCAAAATAAGTGTTTCTGGCTTTATACTGGTTGGGTAACGGAAGGTCAGACAGTCCATCATATCCTCATCTGTGAGTCCCACAGAAATCCCAGCACACTAGCAAAGCAGTTGCAACCTCAATATTCAACTTATCCAGTACAATAACAATAACAGCAACCCTTAAGGCTGTCAAGTAACCCAATGAAGCAAAAAAAAAAAAAAAGTGGTTCCTCAAAGAGGAAAATAGAGCATGTTACACTAGAATAAAAGTAGAGAACGTTGGGTCTCTTTTGTCAAAGGTTATGTGACCTTCAATCTGAGTTTTATGTTAATGGGAAGACTGGGTATTGGTGGACATGCAGTACCTGCCACCACTCTGCCCTGGGACCTATCTTAGTATGTTGCACTGCTAAAGCTCTGATCAACAATATAGAAGGTTCACTGTGGTTCTTCTTTTGCTTCTGTCTGTACTGAGTATTGGCTCATGGCTTTGGCTGTGCCATGGGCAGGTAGGTGGTCCAGGCACCACGTTCTCCCAGGGCTAGCAAAGAAGAAGGCACTTTCCCACATCTGATATTAACTCTGGAGCTACTGTACCATCCCTCCCACTGTTGGAATTCCTGCACACTGGGCTTCCCACACCCTCTGCTGTGTCATCACAGTTGTTCTCACCTAGGGAATTATTTGTGGGGTGTGGTTTTCTTTGCCTGAGCTCTGTAACAAGCTGTGGAGAATGTTGTTACACAAAGACGGTAGACACTTCAAAGCCTGCCTTGTTCCTTTAGCTCAGACTAACATTAGAAAATAACAATATTTCTCCCCAGTCCAAGACAAGCGGCACACATTTTGCTGATTTCAAACCCCAGAGCACTTTCAAACTAGATTGAATGTTTCTGTAAATGGATCATAAGTAAAAACTTTACAGAGATACACAAGGTCAGAGTCACAGATGTCTAACCAAGGTTATTAATGCTAAGCAGCCTAAAACACTATGCCAATTCCAACCAAGGTTATTAACACAAAGTAACCTAAGATATGATACCAATTCTTCACTTGCCAAGTCTGCTGATAAAGAGTTATGCCTCAGAGTTTGTCGTACTGGGCACTGCACCCTCCCTCTGGTCCTGAAAACTTGAAACCTTGTGTTGCCATGGTAAATGGCTCAGCACCTTATCGCTTACCCTAGGAATGTTCTTTTGATCAATGAGAGGTAACTTGTAATTTTTATTATGGGTTCAAGCCTCCTGTAAGGGAAGAATTTTGAGGCTAGATGAGGAGAAGCAGGAAAATAAGAACAGAGAATTAGGACTAAGAAATTAGAGACAATTAGGAGAATTAGCATTAAAGAAGAATAAAAGAAAATGACCCACAAATGGTATGTGAAATTAGTATAGAAACTTTTCTTTCCCTTGCTCTGGAGAAGCATTTCTCTTCTGGGACCCTGGGTAGGGACTGGAAGAGGGTGTCTTAGCCACTACAGGCAAAGTTATTAATTGCAACTGAAAAGTCCAGGTGTACTACACTGCAGTGCCAGATTGGAAATAAAGCTGGCATTGTACAACAGACAATCTAAGACACATCTTCAGAAGGAAGAGTCCTTACTATAAAGCCCTTTTCATTGGTGCAGCAGGAAAAATGATCACCAGATGTATGTATCTCAATGGAGAACACAGGAAACCTGAGGAAGACAAGGCTACATGATGCCTTCTAAAGAACAATGTAATTCTAGCAACAGATCCAGAAGATCATTATATTGATTAAATTCCTGGCAAAGAATTCTAAGCAAGGATTATAAGGTGTTAATAATTCAAAAACATACAATGGATGTGTACATAAATCATATTTCAAATCGCCCTTCTCAAGGGACCACATATCACTACAGGGCAGGGGCTGTTATGCCATGATACTTAGCTGGTTTGACTTTTAAAGTCTGAAAGATGGGAGAAGGGAAGCTGACTTGTTAATAAAGTAACATAAATAATCTTAGAAGGAAGAACTGGAACACATGCCCACACTCTGAGTCTGAAGTTGTTTGTCCAGTGATGTACTTGAAGGGCTTCCTGAGTGAAGTAAACATCTCAGGGTGAATATGTTCAAGAGCAAACTCCTGACATGGCCTATAGATTTCACATGAAGCTCATTTCCTCTTCCAGATGCTGGTGCCCCACGCCTAGAAGGGTCTGCACCCCCACATCAAGTCTGATCCTTCAGGAAATTGTATAGGCTCCACTTGGGCCTGTATCCAAATATGACCTTTCCCTGTTTTCTCTCCTGTCACTGTCCTGTGCAAGCCACCCTCTCTCCTTTGCTGACATGCAACAACCTTTTTCTATCTGTCCTGGAGAGTCAGTGTTCAACCATTACATGGAAACTCAGTTTAAAACACATGCCAGGCCATGGTGCTTTTCCGTTTCAAGCTTGTACTTCCTTCCACTCACCCGGAGTGAAAGCTTGGTCCATGAACATGGTAGGCTCTACTTAGGGTCTTTGCCATGTGCCGCTTTGAGTAAAGTCCATCTTCTAGAATACTGGGCCACGTGCCACACACTCAAGTTTTCTTTATATCTTTACTCAAATTTCCTCTTTTCAGTGATGTCCAACCACACCCCCTGCTTTCAATTTCTAACTCCCCAAATAGCCTTCTTATTTCTTTGGATAATTGGGCATATTTTCATATATCATTTTTTAAAATATCAGTTTCATGTTTTTTTTCTTAATTGTTGTCATTTTCCCCAGGAGAGTCTAAGATCCATATGGGTGACCATTCTGCCACTTGTATTCCCCAGTACAGCACATGTTCCTACAACAGCATGTAGCTCATAGTCAGTATCCAACAAACTCTTCCCTGCTTATGATTCGCTGAGTGTGACATCTTCCCACATCACTGAAACACATTTTAAACTGGTAATTTATTAGAAATAGAATCCCATGACTTCAGTCAAGCAGCATCCAAGCAACAGCTCTAGACATCGCCATTAGGGCTGTTTGTGCTTCTGCCTCTTTTTCTGTGTGTGTGGCAATGTGTTAAGAGCAAATCATCCACATGAGGAAGAACTGTGGAGTGCTTTGCACAGTATCTGGGACATGGTGAGTGTTCTTAACCTTGAAGTGTAATTTTTCAGTTGATTTGCTGAGCCATGGAGCCTTCCCTGACACTGGATGATATGCATGGTGTTTTGGAGCTGGAGCTGGCTCTGGATATGGATGGGCATCTGGATATAATTATAGCTTGCTAAATTATCTTCTTTGTCGCGTCCGCCTCGACCAGCAAGGAAGACGCAACACCAGGCTCTTCTCCAAGCAGTTTATTCAGGAACCTTGAACAATCTTCTGACCCCGGGGAAAGCCATCTTCTACTTCTCTCTCACTCTCACTCTCACTCTCACTCACTCTCACACTCACTCTCTCACTCTCTCACTCACTTATTCTCTCTCCCTCTCTCTCTCCTGACTCTCTCTCACTCACTCACTTTCTATTTGGGAAAGCCAGCCCACACCCTTTATAGCCACTGGGCAATCAATCCCGTAGTGCCACGTGGACAATGCCACTAGGGTCAGACATATGCAAGCAAGCCAGAATAGGTCCAGGTGCGCGGAAGCAAGCTAGATCCTAGCATTAGCCAAATAAGGAGCACCTGCCATCGGGAAGGCAGAAGCCGGATGCCGCTATCTTTGCGGAGCGGGCGTGCACGGCTCTCTACACTTTCTATTAATTTGAAAAATACCTGGGATTAGCAGTTCAAAAGAAGAAATATTTCTAGTGTGTAATGTGTTAGTTGCTCATCTCCACCTTACTGTCTAAATATTCAGTCATCTCTCACAATAGTGCCTTTATCTGGGGATGACACCTTTAACATATGAATTTGTGCTAGACATCATCCAAACACTGAAGTAAATTCCTGAGATAAACCAACCAATAAAAACAGAAGTTGCACTAAATACTACAGTTTAAAAATTTTAATCTTCTGGCTGCTCTGTTGCATTGGAGCCTGTAGGAAGACAGCAATATAGCAAAGCATGGATAAAATACTAAGAAAAAGACAAAGCAAAAACACACAAATCTCTGACAATGATATTGCCCTTCTATATTACAATGTTTATTGATGTTTATCGATGTTGTCCTTGTTTGGATAACATTATATGGACTTATCAATTTGTTATTTATATATTTAGGAGTGTGTGTGTGTGTGTGTGTGTGTAGGGGCATTTAAAGAAAGAGAGTCAATGAATTAACAGAAAGAGCAGAGAAAAGAGATGCAATTGATTTAATTATGTATTAATTTAAGAAAAAAAAACAAAAAGCTCTAGGAAGTGGTAAAATCATCAGAACTCATAACTTAATGCTAGTATCAGGTGTAATGAGAGTGTAATGAGGACATTTTAAAACTTTAACATCTATCACATTAGATGACATAACACCTAATTAAAGTGTGGAGCCTGAGGGCTGATAAACCCTGACCTGAGGCCGTCAAATGTTCCTCATGGACAAAGAAGGAACTGAGAATAAACAGCCTTTGGGGAATCATAAGAATGGATAACACAGAGTGTCAATATTCCTGCTTACCAAGAGAATAATGAAAACAAAGCTCCCTAGAGAAGATCAAGAAGACCAGGAATGTGTGGCTACACGTAATTGAAAGGACCAAGCAGACTCCATAACAGCCTGCTCAGTCTTCTCTCAGAGATCACGGCTCAATTTCAGTTTTTTGAGACTTGAGCAAGCAGTTTCTGGGAGGACTATGACATAGTCCTTGCAGTAGCTCTCTTTCTGCACGTACTCTGATTGCTCAAGGTTCAGCCAGTTGTTTATTGTCTGGGAACCCTCACCAACTTAGAGCTATGTGCATGGGGCAATGTGAACGTGCAAGGTCAGCTAGCATCCATGGCAGCTCAAAGACAGAGCATGGGACTTGTCCAGGCCTGCCCCCAAATGATAATTGTAACCCCAAGCAGTAAATTCAAAGGTTACATACCCTCACCCAATCATATGACTCCAAGGCTTGTACCACCCTGCTTGTGATTTTTCCCTTTAAAAACCTCTCACCCTGAGAACTCCAGGCTGTCCTTCTCCACCAGCTGTGTCAGATGTTGGATGCGGACCAAGCCCAGGTGTGCTTGTTATCAATAAATCCCTTTGTGTTTTGCATCAGATATTGGCTCTGTGATGGTCTTTCTCGGGGGTCTCACAATGTGGCTACAACATTATAGATGAATTGTTTATACTCTCCATATCAAAGCCATACCTCAGTACCTCATAATGTGGAACAGGATCTTTAAAGAGGTAAATTCAATTAAGATCACTCAGATGGATCTTAATCCAGTGTGACTGGGTTCATTTAAAGAAAATGAGAAGATCTACACAGACAAGATGAGGTAAGATCATGTGTATGAAGACAGATCAAGAAGGTACAATTTACAACAGGAGAGACATCACAGAAGAAAGTAGCTCAGTAGATGTCTTGATCACTCAATTCCAGTCTCCAGAATTGCCATGTCACCTCTAGCAACAGAACACAGCCACTGGTAAGAGAAAATGATAGCACAGCCTCTCAGAGAAGCAGCGCTCAGTGAGAAGACTGAGGTCAGATGAGGAAGGAACTGGGGGACAGAATGAGGAAACTAAGTGAGAAGGAATGGTGGGTGAGCCTCACCAGAGACACTTCCCTCATGGCCCTGTCACTGGCCTGCATGTCAGCCTCTGTCTCAGGTAGGGAGCAGAGAGTGCTGAGCTTGGAGCCAGGCCATCAGCTGCTTTGGACTCATTGACTCATTGGCTCCAATGTGCCCCAGAGTTACAGTGACTTAAGTGTGATTCCACTGAAAGGAATTTTGTCAACGTCTGGACTCACAGAGCAGCACTTCTGACTCTGCCTATAGAAACCAAACAGTATTGTGAACTTCTCTCCTGTGGCAGTTTAGTGGCTACCTGGAGTCCTTGAATTTCACTGGCAGCTGTAGCCAGTGGCAGGGAGATGTTCCTACTCCTAGGACACTCACCTGTGAGTCCCAGCAGTAGGGTCAGCAGTAGATTACTCTGAGGAACGTGGGGCCAAGCATCCAGGTCGAGCATGGTGAGACTGAAGGAGCTTGCTCAGTGCAGTGTCTGTGCTGGTGAGATCCCCGAATCTGATCTGCAGAGAAAATGAGTGCTGTGGCTTATCCTGCCTAAAGAACATGTCAGTGATATGATGAAACAGGAAACATACCGATTATTTTGAAATAGAGACACAGTGTTGCAGGCAGCTGCAAGGGAGAGGTAATTTATCATGCATTTTAGAGGGACTCAGCTATGCACAGGAAAAAATAATCCATTCTCTTTCTCTTGGAACCTATGCTAGATCCACTTGGTCTCAAGACAACTGATCTTAGTAACTCATCAATTGCAATCCAGCACAAAAGCATGTTTTCTAACACACCTAAGTTTAAGACCTCAGAGATTATTACTTTGCAGCCTATCCTTTCCGAGCCTCATCCAAGAGTTCTCAGTTAAGCCCATATGATGTTTATAAAAACAGCTCAGTGCTGGTGTAAATCAGCTTTTGTCTTCGAATGACCCCTTGTGAGTCCACTGCTAGCCTGGTAGATGTAGTCCAAGTGAAGCTAAAGAGTCTGTTCACCTACAAAAACCGAGTAGAATCTGTTAATGGTTAGTAGTAATTGTCAACTTGACACAGATGAAGCAGGCCTCTGGGGACATCTGTGAAAGACTGTTTAGATTTAGAATTCCTCTTAGACTGTCAGTGAGGGCTTGTCTTTAGTTAAATAAGTTGGGAAAACACGTCTTAATTTTGGGTAAAATAATTTCTTGAGGAGGGGATCTTCCACTACAAAATGAGAGGGCAAGCTAAATACTAACATGCACACACTAATTCATTGCAACCCACACTTGTCTTGGGCTATAATGTCACTCTCTGCTTCAAATTCTTACCACCTTGAATTCACTGCAATGATGAACAGTAAGTTGGAGATGGGAGCCAAATAAATCCTTGTTCTCTGAAGTTGCCTTTTCCAGAGCATTGTATCAAAACACCCTAATGTCTTCCAGAGAGCAAGTGGGAACACTTCAATAAACATATACTTTGTGGAGGATGGAAGAGTACATCATACTGAGAAGGGAACAATGTGGACTGTTTCTTCAGTCAGGAAGAACAGATGTCCAGAGTCGGTTCCAGATAAAAAGAAAATAATTCAATTCCCACTGTGTGCAGTTAAAAAACAGGGAGGGGAAAAGGATAAGCACCCTCACTGACCACAGATAGATGACTAGGAATAGAGTAAGAGAAGCAAACCTTCAAGACCCAATCTTCTCCTCTCTAATCCAGGTATAAGAAGTGTTTGTTGAGGTTTTCAGTGAGTGTGATGGTTAATAATGGCTGTGAAATTGACACCTGAGAAGAGAAACCTCAATTGAGCGATTTCCTGCTTCATGTTGGACCATGGGCATGTCTTTGCAGCATTTTCTCCATTGCTAATTATGGAGAGTGTGGCCCGCTGTGGGCAATGTTACTCTAGGCAGGTGGGCCAGGACTGAATAAAAAAAAAGGAACTCAAACCAAGTATGGTGGTGTATGTCGTTTACCACAGCACTTAGAGACAGGCAAGTGGGTCTCTCTGAGTTCCAGAACATCTAAAAGTACATATGGAGAACCTGTCAATGAATAATAAAAATTTCTACTTACTTTCAGTTTAGTTAACTATTCTAACATTTACCATCACCTGAGCCTATTGATGTTTGCTTTCAACAGCAATCACTGAGTACTGTCAACAGAGTGTCAATGGAAGTAGGAAAGGCAGTGAGGACTTTTAAGAAATCACTTTACTCTCATTGGTTAGAAGGCTAAACAGATCAATAAGGCTGTACAGATGCCTTGGGAAGACTGGGACGTGTACAGTGAGGTATTTCTTCTTGAATATGATGGTGTGTTAGAAGAATGTGAAAGTGAACAGACTTGTAGAAGTCCACAAACTTTGAAAACCTTTTTGAGTCACATTAGGACTAGACCATGAATCTTTCCAATACCATGGTGTCAGATATGAAATAAGCAGGGAGGTGAAATGTATTTGCATGGTGACTTCGGGCCTTTGTGCTCTTTGTATCTGTCCTGGGAGGAATATATATTTGTATGGCCAGACAGTTATATGATTGTTAATGAGGTGTATGCCTCTATGGCTTTCATATCTCATACTAAGTCAACCAAACACTAAACGACTTACTTGTATGTGAGAGAGAAGTCATTGCATATTTTTGTGCGTAGTTACAGTATTGACAACTATTTGTTCAGCATCAATTGATTACTACTCAAATAATTGGTGTGATCTATTGGGCTACTGTTAAATGAAAACTTAAAATCAATAGTAGTAACTGTGGGATGAGATTCTAGCCAGCACATGAACTATTATAGGAAGTTGGAATGTCATCAAGATATGAATTAAGTGGCAAAGATGTCCAGAGATCCAGGGATCCTCGAGAAGGTAGATGTTTACCCAGTGAAAATTTCAATACAGAATTACCTTCATAAAGGAAGCTTCATAGTATAGTTAGCTATCTTACCTTTTGGCAAGTACTCATTATTTTTTGTTAACATTGTAGAAAAGTGATGTTACCTGCCAAATACTTATGGGCTCATCCACGTGACATGCTTTGTGAAAATAATTATCAGTAGATGTTGTATAAGTGGAAAGTAGTAAATATAACATGAGTCTATGGAAAAAAAGACTAAAAAACCACGTTACACCATAAATTTAAAGTCATACTGAAGCAGTCTCACTTTGGTCTGTTGAATTATAGCCAATTTACATACATATGACTAGTAATACATTCTTATTATTGCATCCACTGAATGTTAGTCAGCTTTATAAATTGACAACTAAGAAACACTCTGAAGGATTCTTACTGAGACATGCCAGACACAGAACTCTGATTTCTGTCTTAAGTCATCATCACCATTACTCCTAGTCACTCTGGGCCAATCCCTCCCGATTTCTACTTATCCCCAGCCCAGCTCTCAAGTTTACAGATTCACGCAGAGTCTGATGCTAAATATCTTCACTAATGTTTTGAAAAGTTAGTTAGAATGTAATATTTTCAAAAGAAAACTCTATGACCCCATGCAAAGTTGTCCATATGGAACATGTTTTACTCACTTGACAATTAATCACCCCAGCCAGCGAGGCTGAAATTCTTCAAGACTTTCAAGAGCTTTCCCTCTGTCACTCTTCATATTCTTTCTCACAAACACAAGTAGGTATTTGGAAAGCAGAAAAGAAGGGTTTTAGATGATTTCAGCTACAAGGGAACATTGCTCAGGGCTAGGCTTAGCTTATTAGCACCAGTTCCTGGGGGCATTTCTGCTTCTATAGCCCTGAGGTTTATTGCTTCTAGAATAAAGTGCTGGACAAATGTACTGTGTCTGTCTCTGCTGTAACCTAATTTGCATTTAGTATTATTTCCTCATCCAATGCTTCAGCTGTTGCACAACGTGTCCAGCTATTGGCATATATCAGAGTCAACACAGTGACTAAAATAATAATATTTTCAATAAAGCAAATGGTAGCTCTATTTTACCCTGACACAGTCAGATCACATCTATAAAGGCTCCATGATTTAAAATGTATTGTATGACAGAAGAACAAAAAGAAAAAAAAATAAATGACAACAAAAAGATGTAGGTTTTTATTAGAAGCAACTCCTGAAGCCTGAGGGTATTAAACTGGAGAAGATGAACATGAGACCAAGAGCCATGAGATGCCAAAATTCATCTGAAGGAATAACCTGAAAAAGTATTAATGTTGTGTACATTGCAGCTTTGTGTTAGTTAGATCTAGGAGAAAGGCAGCACTGTCCAAAGATGGGGTGAGCACCTTTAGCAAGTAATTGTGCCCTCATCTGAGGAACTGTGCAAGCAAATGTGGGTGAGTTGTTCTGTGGATGTGCTGTAGATATAAAAGCTTTCTTATAATTTTGATATCAGCCATGTCTGTTGTTCTTTTCACTTCTACTTTGAATATGTTTAATGCAATTTTCTTAATAAAAGGTACTTAGCCTGGCAAGAACTCATATTTCCTGAACCTCCTCCTTCCCCTTTGTGCAATTAGTGAGCTGCCTTAGATTAAGTTGAGTTCCAACCAATGGGATGAGATGCAGTCACCACCTACTTTAAAGCTAAAAGACATGATCCATGTTTACCTCTGTGTGATGCAGCCCAGTTTGGGATTTGATGCATGCCTCCCCCTCTTTTTTTTGCAAAAGGAATTATCTTATTTGTGTGTTTCTATGTGCCATATGGAAATCATTTTTTCCCTCTAACATTTACACAGAAGAAAGGTAAGATTTCTTTCAATAAAATGACTCACAAGATTTTGGTGGCTGGAAAATTCAGCTAGTTTGGGCTGGATGAAGATGCAGCCCAATTTATGCAATCACTCATGCAGGTGTGCATGTGTGCTCACATGTCACACACACACACAGACACAGACACACACACACACACACACACACACACACACACCATATCACACACCAAAACAAATAAGAAAATTGATCTTTGTAAAAACATTCAGAATGATGTTTTCCAAAATATCTGAACACTGTGACCTATGCAAATGGACTCACAAAATTAACTACCAGAAAGTAGAGATGGTAACCATAGTCCCAGCTCTTTGGAATTGATACCCAAGTGACTAGCTAAGCAGATTCTTGAGGAACAACATGAACTCTTCCCTCTTTTGAAGTCTCTCCACCACCCTCAGCTTCTTCCCCATTCCTATATCTCAGGTCCCAACCTCCAAAAACACATTTCGCTTTGAACCACCAGTGCCTATACCTATAAGATCCCAGAGGATTTTTCTATAGGCAACAGACAGCCACCATATTCTCCTAGGAACCACAGAGCAAACAAAACCAATCCAAAAAACAAAAGTCCCACCCCCAAAATAGGACATGATATCAATACCTAGAATTATAATCTTCCCAATCCCAGATGCCTAGATGCCAGGTTAAAACACAATCAATAACATCCAGGACAATATCTTTCCACTAGAGCACAGCAACCCTACAACCATAGTCCATGAATATTCCAACATAGTTGACATGCAAGAAAAAGACCTTAAAACGACCTGTATGAATGTGATAGAGGTCTTTAATGAGGAAAAAAATAAATCCCTTAAAAAATTATGAAAACACAAACAATAGAGGTAAATGAATAAAATCATTCAAGACCTGAAAGTAGAACTAGAATCAATAAAGAAAATCCAAACTGAAAGATATCTGGAAGTGAAAATTTAGAAACTAGAACAGGAACCACAGAGTCAAGCTTCACCAATACAGTACAAGAGATTGGAGAGAGACTCTCATGCACTGAAGATATAATAAAAAGAATGGGTGGAGCTTTAAAAAAGGGTAAATCTAAAATGCTCCTGAACAAAACATCTGGGAAATCCGCAACACTATGAAAAGACAAAATCTGAGAATAATAAAAATAGAGGAAGGAGAAGAAACCCAGGTTAAAGGCATAGAAAAGATTACACACAAAATCACAGACAAAAATTTCCCTAACCTAAAGAAGATGATGCCTATCAAGGTATAGGAAACATACAGAATACCAACTAGACAGGACCAAAATATAAAGTCTCCTTGGTATATAATAATCATAGCACTAAATGTACAGAAGTGAGATAGAATGTTAAAAGCAACAAGGGAAAATGATCAAGTAACAGATAGAAGCAGACATATTAGAATTACACCTAATTTCTGACTGTAGACTCTAAAAGTCAGAGGGCCTAGACAGATGTGCTACAGACTTTAACAGACTGCAAATGTCACCCCATATTACTGTATTCTGCAAAACTTTCAATCACAATCTATAGAGATAATAAGACATTCTGTGATTAAAAACAAGTTTAAGCAATAATGATCTACAAATCCAGCCCTACAGAAGACTCTAGAAGAAAAACTCCAACCTAAAGTGGTTAGCTATACCCAATAAAACACAAGGAATAAATAATCTCAGAGTATAAAAGTCAAAAGAAGGGAAGCTCACAGACATAGACACACAGACACAGACACAGACACAGACACACACACACACACACACACACAGAGAGAGAGAGAGACAGAGACACAGAGACACAAAGAGAGATAGAGATAGATAGATAGATAGATAGATAGATAGATAGATAGATAGATAGATAGATAGATAGATGATAGACAGTTAGACAGGGAGAAACAACAGCAACAAAATAATAGGACTCAATAATCATTTGTCATTGATAACTCTCAACATCAATGGTCTCTATTTCCCAATAAAAAGACATGGGCTAATAAAATAGATAAAAAATAGAAATCTTTCTTCTATTGCATCTATGAAACAAACTTTATCACCAAGGATAAACATTTTCTAAGGGTAAAAGAATTGGAAAACATATCCTAAGTAAATGGATATAAGAAGGAACTTGGTGTAAGCATTTTAAAAGCTGAAAAAAAAACTTCAAACAAAACTAATCAGAAGACATAGGTAAGAATATTACATATTCATCAAAGGAAAAATCCATGGATAGAGAACTGCAATTCTTACAATCTATGCCCCAAACACAAGGGCACCCAATTTTATTATATATTGACCCTCACACATTAATAGTGGGAGACTTCAGTATCCAACTCTTGCTAATAGACATGTCATCCAAGCCGGGCGGTGGTGGCGCACGCCTTTAAACCCAGCACTCGGGAGGCAGAGCCAGGCGGATCTCTGTGAGTTCGAGGCCAGCCTGGGCTACCAAGTGAGTCCCAGGAAAGGCGCAAAGCTACACAGAGAAACCCTGTCTCGAAAAACCAAAAAAAAAAAAAAAAAAAAAATAGACATGTCATCCAGACAAACACTAAACAGATAAATGCTGTAACTAATTGACATTATCAACCAATGATCCTAACAGATATTGGCAGAACCTATCACCCAAACACAAAAGAGTATACATAATTCTCAAAACTGGATGGAACTTTCTCCAAAACTGACCACATACTCAGACACAAAACAAGTTTCAACAGATACAAGAAAACTGAAATAAAATGTGGCATCTTCTAAGACTACCATGGGCTAAAGCTGGATACCCACAACAACAGAAACTACAGAAAGCTTACAAACTCATGGAAACTGAAAAAACTTACTACTGAATGAAAATGATGTAGTAGCTGAAGGGACAAGAAGACCAGTTTTGGCCCAGTCACTTAACTTCAGGTGTATAATGTCCCAGATTATGTCACTGTCTAATAGAGTACTACCTTTCTGGTAATGTGGAAAAATGTGAAAACATTACCTCATATATAATGTGTCCTTAAAAATAGGCATGGATCCCAGCAGCAAGGATAAAAGTCTGAAAAATAATCAAATCTCAAATCAGGTTCTCAGGGCTCCATGGCTAAGTTGTGCATTATTTATAATGCTCAGCTACTCCTCAGGGAAAAAACATGTTATACGTTCACAATATGTGAGCATTTCAGATGCAAGCACTTCATTATGTGTGTGAACAAATGCACCTACTGAAGAGGGCACATGCCATTCATTATAGGTAGGAGTTGTCATATCCTGATCATCAATTAGATGGTTGTGTTTTAAAGTCAGGAGAAATTTGGATATTCATCAAATGAAAAATCCATGAATAGGAAATTGCAGTTCTTACCATCTATAACACAAACACAAGGACATGAAAGATCATAAAAGAAACACTTTTATGTATGACAAGAGGTGGTTAGCTGAATTACTAAAACAGGAATTTAAAAAGATTTTAGAAGGCAAATAGAGCCTAGTCTTTTACACTGGCTGTGAATTTGTCCAGCTGTGTGCTCTAGAGGCTCCTTGAAGAAAGACAAACTTCACAGTGAACATGTCCAGCAGTGAACTTAATCCTTATTCCTGTAGGTTTCAGGTAAGGTGTGTTTCTGCTTCCAGATGTTAGAGTCCCACATCTTGAAGTCTTTACTCCCTCCCCAAATCCCTGACTCTACTTTAGCTTGTATTCAATATCTGAGCTCTTTTACTTGTTCCTCCCATGACTGTCTTGTGCAAGCTTCTTTGTCTTGTCTTGACATATGTGAGAATCTTCTATCTTTTCTTGGTAGCTTATGTTCAATTGGTTACCAAAAAAATGAATTTAAAACTCATGTCAGGTCATGACACTTTTTGTTACTCAGAGTGTCTCTCATTCACTCAAAGTGAAGGTTCAGGTCCTTGACTGTAACAGTGAGCTCTGATTTTATGTCTTTGCCCATGCTTCTGCTGCCTTTCAACAAATTCATCTCTTGTATGGCCACCTGGCATAGTCTAGCACCTTCTGTTAGTTTTGGCTCAAATTTCCTCTTCTCAGTTGCTTACCTACACTACCCTATTTTCAATCTCTTGTCCCACAGATTCTTCTTTTATCAGACAATTAGACATTTTTCTGTAATGTACATTATCTTTTAGATTATATTTTGTTTACTTATTCATAAACTACTGTTATTTCCTCTAGTAAAAGCAAAGCCCCACCTAGGCAATGACTCTGACTCTTTATTTTTGTTGTTGTTTGTTTCTTTTTTGTTTTTGTCTTTTTTTCAAGTTCAGGTTTCTTTGTGTAGCTTTGGAGCTTGTCCTGGAACTCACTCTGTAGACAAGGCTGGCCTCGAACTCACAGCTGTCTACCTGCCTCTGCCTCCCAAGTGTGGGGATTAAAGGCATGTGCCACCACTGCCAGGCTGACTCTGCCTCTTTCATCACCAATGTAACAGGTTTCAATTCAGCTCCAATATTATCTGCATCATGCTCTGTGTGCTACTCTCCTGCATTACTGACGTCTATTTTAAAATGAAGATTTATGTAGAATTCTACAGAAACTGAGTTTCCCAAGTAAAAGACATTGTGAAAGGGAAGCTATTTGCATATAAAGAGGAAGTGGAACAGCCAGGAGAGGAAACTCAAAACCCCTTATTCCTGTTCCACACTTTTCCACAAACATTGGCTGTCACTGCAGAAATCCCATGGGAAAGATCAAACTCTCTGGGTGATGGCTAATCCCTTACACAACTATCAGTTCCTATTGAGGGATCTTGGAGTTCTTTGTGCTTCTTCTGTTTCTCTCTCTCTCTCTCTCTCTCTCTCTCTCTCTCTCTCTCTCTCTCTCTCTCTCTCTCTCTTTCTCTCTCTCTCTCTCTCATCTTTTTTTGCATTTAAATGTTTTTCTTTTCATTTTACATACCAACCACAGTTCCCCCTCCCTCCCCTCCTTCTGCTCACCCCCCACATTCTTTATCTGTCAAAGGCTGTGACAGGAGTAACTGGGATATATGCTCACAATCGGTAGAGCCAAGAGTATTTCCAACACTCTTTGACATGCAGAAAGTTTATGAAATTGAAAATTTGTTGCTCAACAGATTTCCTGAAACATGGTGGCTTCCTTGAACACTGGATAACCAGTAGAAACAAGGAGCTAGGTTCAGGGTGTGGAACCAAATTAAGATGTAGGTGTGAAACCTTAGATGGACAAGGATAGGATACAGATGTCAGTACAGTGATTGGTTATCATGCAGGATTTCTGTTGCTGTTGCAAATACTTGGGAGAAAACATTTGAAAATGAACTGACACTTTAGGTTCCTGGTTTCAGAGGGTTTTTTCTACAGTTACTTGGCTTCTCTGCTGTGGACTAGTGCCAAAGCAGAGCATCTTGCAGTAAGAATATGTGTTGGATCTATGTTGTTCTTTCTATAATGGCAGAAAAAATGAAGGTATGGAAGAGAAACATGCAGAACCTTCATAGGCACATCCAAAGATGCAGATGCACCCTTTTTCTACTAAGGCCCTATCCCCTAAACTTTGGATCACTTGTTAAAACCATGCCACTGCCTCAGGACCAAATCTTAACACATAAGTTTTGGGGTACACTAGACTCAAATTATAATTTTTGTGTTGAGCAACTCCTCAGTACAGAAGCAAATCCCTGAGATGAATCAACTAGCAAAGAGAGAAGTTTTATTACAGTTCCCCACTTTAGAGGCTTCAATCCCTTGGCAGTCCTGTAGCTTTGGGGGTCTCTGAGAAGATGCTCATCAGATAGAGACAGTGGTAAAGCAAAGCATGGCTGGGTCATAAGCAAGAGAAAAGGAGAGAGCAGGGACTCACAATCCCCTTTGAGAGTGTGTGTGCCTCCAGGCAACTAAGACCAGTACCTTCCCCCTTCAAAATCTGACAACATTCCACCCTAAAGACCAAGCCACCAGCACATGGCCGTTGATGACACCAGAGAGCAATTACAGCATTGCTGTTCTTAGTCCTTATTTCCTTCTTTCATCCCCTGGACACAAGGGGGAAATCCAAGGCATAAGTGGACAGAAAGGGTTTGAGACAAATTTTATGTTAGCCAAATGGAAGTTTGCTTCCTGTATGAGTTTGCAAGTAACGAAGCAGGGAGACGACACTGGGTTATAAGGAAAATGAAGTTGCTGTCCTATGAGAATGTTATGTAGTTTAAAGGGTTATTTTATATAACAACAGAGAAAGACATTTAAAAATGTATCTCTGTGTAAGCACCACTATTCATACATAAACAAAAACAGATATGTATGTACAATCAAGATATGTAGAAGTAGGCTCTGTCTTGGTAATAGAGAATGTTATTTGAAGGATTTATTGCCATTTTCAGATAAAAATATCTCAGAAAAATACTTGGCAGAATGAGAGTATCAGATACACCATGGGCAAGAATTCTGAATTTTGTCTGTGGATATGTGATGGTTGATCTCAGTTGTCCTCTTGATGGGGCTGAATATTCACCTTGGAGATTATAGAAGCCAAGTTCTCTGAGGTCTGTTCCAGAGATTATTGACATTCTGGGTAGCATATGGGAGGCAACATTTGATTTTCTTCCTTGAACAAGTTATTTTGGTTGTTCCTCATAGATTGAGAAGACTGAGAGGTCTGCCCTCATTGCATTTTCTACATCTTTCTGAGATTAACTTATAGTTAGAAGTCAGGTGGCCAAATGTAGTTTTGAAAAGATTAAAAAAGAAGAAATTAGGTCTTGTAGTTGCACTGGTGGTCTAACTCAATGGTGAGTATATATTTAGTACCTATGAGGCAGTGAATTCAATCCCCAGCTCCAGAAAGGAGGTGAGATATGAAGGAAGGAAGGAAGGAGGTAAAAACAGGTAGGAAAGCACAAGTCTCAAGATGGCTGGCTTAGGTTTAAATCTTGCATTTGTACTAATGTGAGTGATGACAAGAAATTCTTACTTCTGCTTCAGTTTCTCCTTGTGGATCAGATCAATAAAAACATCTATCACACAGCTGTGGAGAAAATTCACCAAGTTAAAAGCAGGAAGTGCTAAGAGCCTTGTGTGTATGTGTATGTAGGAGGGCTCATTTTGTACTGCTGGAATTGGGTGCCGTGTAAGTAATTGGAATAATGTTAAAAGTGAGACCCTGGCCCTCTAGGTGATGTAACAGGCCTCATTGTTACAGAAATTTAAATACAATTCTCTGAAGATAGTTTTGTTTTTTAACTTGCGATGTTAAACAAACATAAGGAAATTATTGTTGTTTGAAGCATCTGGCAGTTGTTTCAGGTGCCTTCCTGCAGGTGAAGGACTCACAGCGAACTCTGGCTCTAGGCTCTCAGACAAGACATCAATCTTCCTTCCTGCCTAAGCTCCTGTGTTTACCTGGAGCCCATGAATTCTGTGAGGAAGTCTGGTCTGGAAATAGGGAGAGAGAATTCTACTCCCTGCACATTCACACCTGTGAGGCCAGACAGGAGGGTCAGCAACAAGGTACTGTGAGGAGTCTGGGTCTGGGAGGCAGGGTGTGGCATCATGGAGATTTAGGGTGTCTGCTGTCTAGTGTCTATGCTGATGAGTGTTGCAGAATATTTGTATACTGTGAAGATGTGTCTTTGCCAAGCCACTTTCTGATTGATTTAATAAAGAGCTGAATGGTCAATAGCAAGGCAGGAAGAGGTTAGGCAGGATTTCTGAGGGGAGAGAGATCGGAGAAGGAGAATCTATGTGTGGGGATCTCTCCAGGAGACTCAGAGTAAGTTGAATATGACAAACTGAGAAAAGGTAAAAGCCTCATGGCAGAATGTAGTTAATAGAAACAGGTTAATATAAGTTATAAGAGGTAGTTGGGTTTATAGTTTAAGTTGTAAGTGCTAGTTGGGACTAAGCTGAGGCAAAGATTTCATAGTTAATAAGCCTCCATGTTATCATTTTGGGCTGTTGTTACAGATGGAAAAATACTACAATAGGTTGGACTCCATAATCTGCTCTGTGGAAAGAAAAGATGATTTGGCTCCCTCTTCGTGGAGTGGCTTTGTTAGAGGAAATCAACACAGGATATGTGGTTTTGAAACAAAAACTAGGCAGTGAAGTCACCCAGAGGGGAGGCATTCCTCATGGTGCAATTTCAGAGGGACTAAGATGAGTGTGGCAAGAACAAGGCTTTCTCTCTGGAGCCTGCCTTAGTCCTGCATGGTTCTTTATTACATCTTGAGGTCTTGGTCACTCACCAACTAGGATCTAAGCTTAGTAAGATGTACCTCAAACATTCAACTCTGAAATCTAAGATGTAGTAGATTTCTGACTTCTTCCATCTCTGTCTTAAGCAGAAATACTCAACTGATTCCAGAGCAGTGCTCATGAGGTCAACCTAATGCTGGTATGGAATACTCTCTGATCTTGAAATGATTCCTATTTCAATCTTCTACTAATACAGTAGTAAACCGTATGAATGCTTTTTTATGGAACACTTAGTAGTAAATATGTCTGTACCAAACAAAACATAATTTCCTGATTTCTCTAGGAGAGAGGTTCAGTGAACTTCAATAAACATCTACTTAACTGTGGAGGTTTGTAGTTTGTTGTTTATGCTGAAGGGGAGAATAAGGTAGACACGTTCTTGGGGCATGGAAGACACCATCACATTGATGCCCACCTCTGTTCAACACTGAAAGCACCTATTCATCTCCCTTGTGTACAAGAGGAACTGGAGAGAGAGGGGAAGGATAAATGAATATTCTGACCTACAAAGAGTGTGAGCCAAGGCTTAGCACAAGGTCAGCCACCCCCTCAGAATTTATTTCCCTTTCTTAGTTAGGGGTCAGATGTTTCTTGTTGCACTTCAGTGAGACTTAAATGAGACAATGGGTATAAAATGCCTGAAAACTTTTAGGTCATTATTGATACTCCTGGTGCCAGGGGAAGACAGGAAAAACAAATACTGTTTTTGAAGGGACCTTACCTCATGGGACTAGTTGCTTACAAGGGGCCTTCTCTCACTCTCTGAACCTCCTGTGTTCAAGCTTATGTGCCATCCCTGGACTGCATCTTACTTCTGAGATCAATTGCCTCCACTGGGATTCTAAGTCCTCTACTCCTCACTGATCATGTGAAGTGGCAGTCAATCACATAAGGCCCTTGATTGTCGCATAGTTTACACTTGGTAGCATCACTTGAGAGTGATGCATGCACTTGGGATAAAGTACAGAGACCGTAGGAGGACATGATTTTCCAAGTATGGTTGTCTGTGCATGTCTAGGCTTTTGTAGCAGAGTGAGGATGGAAAGAGGCCTTACTTCTGTCTGGGAATAAACCACGTTGGAATCTAAAACCCAGTTATGGTGTGCTTGAAATTCCCCATCCATATTGATGTGCTTGAAACTATTCAGTTATAAGTGGGATATTTCTTTTCTTACAGAACCCCAGATTTAAATTTTTGTTTGAGATTTTATTCATTTTTATTTTATGTGCATGAGTGTCTTAACTGTGTACCATATGCATACAGTTCTCAAAGAGGCCAAAAGATGACTGTGACTCTCATGAAGTTAGAGTTACAGACAGATTTGAGCTGCCATTTGGGTGCCAATAATTGAACCTTGGTCCTCTGGAAAATATCATCTGCCAAGCCATCTCTCTACCCCTCAAATCCAAGATTTTTAGTTGCCAATCTTGAGGAAGAAACTATTTTCACAGATTTTTATCTTCAGGATTCTTCCAGATCCCAATTTACCTACAAGAAGGTAACCAGCCTATACCACGGAGCTCACTATGCCTCCATCTGCTCTTCCTTCAAAGGAAAACCCAACACTTACGGTCAGCTTCCTCCAACCTCCTCATTGGGAAGAAAAATTAGAGCCACCAGTGATCTTTACAGGGTTCCAGGATCACCCAAAGACTAAGCCCTGGTTATAGTATCGTAGAATACTTTGGGCATTTTTTCATATTATTACAAGTAAGTAACAAGCCTAAAGGACCAGTTACAACTTTACAATTGTTATACAGCATATCATAAGACAAAAGACATTCTAAAGAAAGAGGGGGTGGGAAAGATAGAGTACATAAGAAACAGTCACATATGGCAGAAATGTTACAATTTGAAAAAGCTGTGTTTATAATGTTAAGTTCTGGAGAAAAGGCTCAATCCACAACATGATTTCATTGAAAAGCAAGTTTTGTATTCTTAACCACATCACCTAAACTGAAAGCAGGACATGTCAGTGTACATGCACCTGTAAGAGAAAGAGAAAGGAAGCACTTGTTCTATGGTGCATCTGTGGAGGTCAGAGCACAGCTGTTGTAGATGGTTCTCTCCTTTTACCATGTGAATCCTGAAAAACAAACCCAAGTTATTAGTGTTTGTGGTAAGTGGTTCAAGCTGCTGAGCCATTTTGCTTGACCCAACATTCTGTTTATATGCCTATTTGCCTACTAAACCTGCAACATTAGTTGGACCAAGTCTGCATATCTAAAAAGACTGGAGAAAAAGGAAAAGCATGTATTCAGGCTGATTCAGGAACGATGATGACACATACAAACATTATTTTTATTATTTATATTTCTCGCTTCTTTCATCTGCACTCTACTGTTTACAACATTCTGTATTTTTGATTATTCTAACTTTGGATATACTATTCCTGTTTTGTGTCACATATAAATGCTTTGTCAAGGACAGAGGGATAAGCAAAAGAAAGAGAGAGAGAAAAAGTAGACCCACATCATGATGTCTTGTAGATTTGATATGATCCACATATTTCTTTCTTAACACCTTTGTGGACTGCATTTCTTGCAAAGACAGGCTCATCCTCATAGCTTTACTGTAACTGGTTGAGAACAAACTTTGGTTTGGGTCATCACTGGCTCCACAAATCAGGATTCATTAGTCAGCTCTGTGTGTGACCTAACATTATTATGACAATTTGTCGAATACTTTTATGTCCACAAACTTGAAAAGATTCAACACTGTATCAAAAATGTCCTCAAGGGAACAGATTTGACTGAAACTCTTGGTATTTGGCTCCTGAACTCAAAGGAATTCTTCATTCATTCTTTGGCAACCTATTCTCTCCACGATTCTTTTGTTTGCTTTTGGACACTCTTTTCTTAATAAACTTATTACTTTTATTATTATATACAAATTTTTTGCTTTTATTTCTCACAGAATCAAATTCTTCAAAAACAACTGCCACCAGAAACAAAGAAAGAGAATTGTGAACATGACTGAGGGAAACATCTGTTCAATCCAGGACCGTCTACATAAGAAATATCACTGGTTCCTTGGTTGCTCCATGCTTCTTGTCATGTAAGCTATCCTGAACCAAGCCACATGGCATAAAGCTTCCTGCCAACATCCGACAACATAAAAGTCAGGTAGCTCTTTGTTTGGGGGATTTCTCAGAGGAGGCTCTTCTGGTATGTGCTCCCTGCTGCCATCCTTCCCATGGAGGTTATCTTCTTCCCCCTAGTTCTCTTGCTCAGAACAAAGCTCTCTTCCAGGTGCAAAAAGAAAGCCTCATCTTTGTTTTTAAGACAATTGTGCTGTTTTGTAGATTTATCATTTATATCTCTATCCCTCCTCTCCCTCTGTGTGTGTGTGTGTATGTGTATGTGTGTGTGTGTGTGTGTGTGTGTATGTGTGTGTATGTGTGTGTGTGTGTGTGTGTGTGTATGTGTGTGTGTGTGTGTGTGTGTGTGTGTGTATGTGTGTGTAGTGGGTAGCCATTCCATGTTGGGCGCCAGATATTGGTGAAATTATTAAGGCCACTCCACGTAGTTAAAAGGGAGATTTATTTAGTGGGTAATTACAAATAAAGGGACAGGTAGGTGGCAGGTTCTAGAATAGATGCAGCACAGTCTGGCAGTGTTCTCTGGAGAACTCTCCTTGGTCTACCTCTAGCATACCGGTCCAGGAAACAGGAGAGCGCGACGCGTCTTGATCTTGGGTCTTCAGGGCCCTCCCTTGGCCCCACCTTGTAGGCGTGATAGTTACTGAAGCCTCAATGGGGGTTGGAACTTCCAGACCAAAGCTGGAATGGCTACCCACTATGTGTGGTGTGTGTGTGTGTGTGTGTGTGTGTGTGTGTGTGTGTGTGTGTGTCTATCATCTAATTTATCATCTACCTATACTTCAGTATTAGTGTCCTCCCTTCTACCTTAAGGTAATAGCACAACTTCATGGTTCTTTCTCCTAATGAACCTTACTCATGATAGGTAATTATATGTCTGCTTTCTTTCCTGAACCAACCATGTTTTCTTCTTTGCATATATTTAACACTGGGGTAAGCAATGAACATTTGATAGAGTGAAATTTTATAAAGACATGAGGGAAAGGAGAGAGTGAGCTTTGCAGACACAATGGGAAAAAGCAGAGAAGTAACTCTGCTTCATTCAGTTTCTCTAAGTATCCTGCTCTCTGAAATGCAAGCTTGTTGAGGCTGTGGCAACACTGTAAGTGGATATGTCTGGAGTGAAGGCTCAGAAGACATGAGCCTCGGAAGAGCTATGGATGTAATACTGTGGTGTGTGTGGGTTGAGTTGGCCTGGGATAGATTGTTAGGTCTGTGTTGTTCAGTTTAAACTGTTGATAGCCTGAAATTGTCCACAATGAAGAGTATTTACATGACAGAGCAATGTAAGCATTACAAATCAACACTGATTCTCTATTAGATGCAAAATTTGAAGTTACCACGTCAAGGGTGGACACAAATATTTTAAAATCATCACTGTATGTGGGAGAGGGCTGAAAGAGAAATGAAAATGATTCAAATTCTCTGAACTCTCCCAATATTTTCACCATGATCAACAAAACTGGCAACACTTTAGGTAACCACATAACTCATGTGCTCATCACATTGGAGCTTGGGTAGATTTTAATGGAGGAGTCTAAGGTACTTGTATAGAGTCAAGTTGGGGTTCAGAGCTGCTTCCTAGAGTTCCTGCCTCATACAGCTGATGCAGACCCAACTCTGAGGCATTATGGCCCATGAAGAGGGGAAACAAGGAATGCTAGGCCAGCCACTATTCTGGAGGAGGAGGAGCAGTTAAAAACAGAGTCTACAAAATCTTCTCATCAGCTGCCTCTTCCAGGCTGAAACCCTCCAAGTGACACAGTTTTATATAGAAGCTGAGAGTGTCCACTGGCAGTGGAGGAGACTGATATATAACTGTGGAATCCAGTCCTATGCAACACTCCTCTCATCAGTTTCAAATGGTCTTCCAGAAGTTTCGTTTCTGGTGCTGACTTCTCTGAGTATTCATGTTCTGAGTGGAGATGACTACGTCATACCATTGTGACACAGCCTCCTTAAGTGTCAGGATTCCTATCCTTGTGCTTTCTTTATGCTCACAGCAGTTTCTTAAATGGAAAGAGTCCTTAGAGAAGCCCACCTGAAACTTCTAAAGATTGTTCCCTTAACATTTACTAAGGTGAAGTTGGCTTCAACGGCGAGTAACAATGCCAATATCACTCATACCACCCCTTGTCCCATGTCCTCTTGCTTCTCCAGGTCTGGTAATTCTCCTGATGCTTGATATCACACTCATCTCCCTGGATTTGGAGAACCTCTCAGTAGGTTCATTTTGACTCCTGGGGATCTCTGAAAACCTGTCATACCCTTTAGAGACCAGATATCCCAGTACTGTGAGACAGGTGACTTAGCCTCTTGCTGACCCTTCCTCTTTTCTGTCTATCCTTGTACTGCCCTGCCTCTACCTCTTCTAACTTGTAGTCAGAACTTCTGCTCCCTGTAGATGAAAATGGCAGAGATAACAACCACCAGCAGCATCCTGAGACCAAGGAGAAGAGCTAGAAAGACTGTGGCAGGAGATGATGTCTCCAGTACTGGAAATCAAGGACTACAAGGAGCCATTAGAGAAGACACCACCATGGTGCATTCCCCAGGGCTGTAACTTTTCCCATCTGTGTTGATTTAAAAGAGAATGTCCCCCAAAGAGAGGGGCACTATTAGGAGGTGTGGCCTTGATGAAGTAGGTGTGAGCTTATTGGAGGAAGTATGTAATTGTGGGTTTCTTTTGCTCAAGTTTCCCTCATTGTGATGAACAGTCCACTTCCTGTTACCTTTAGATCATGATGTATCCAGCACCATGTCTGCCTGCATATGACCATGCTCTGCTCAATGATGATAATGGACTGAACTTCTGAAACTGTGAGTGAGCCACCCCAATAAATGTTTTCCTTATAAGAGTTGCCATGGTCTCTGTGCCTCTTCATAGTGATAGAAACCCTAAGACACCATCTAAGGATACAAAAGCACATTAAATCTGTAGATTTTGCATCTGTATCATGTAAAAATGAGTAAGAATTTTGTAGGAAGAAAAAATACGACAATTGGACTACCCTCAAACAGAAAGAACAGATTTTATTTAATACCACACATGTAGCATTTCTTTTTTTGCCACACTGTGATAAGCACACAGTTCCTAGTCACTTTTGCATCCAAGGGCAGGGAAGGGAAAAGAGGGGTAGAAGGGAGACATTAGCTGTATTCTTTAGATTGTTTTTGGAAGCTACATTGTCCACACATTTTTTTCTTTATTAAGAATTTTTTTGTTCATTTTACATACCAGACACAGATCCCCTCTCATCTGTCCTCCCTTCCTGCTCCCCCCAGCCTCCCCATCCATCCCATCCCCCATCTCCTCCTTCTAAAAGGTAACGCCTCCCATGGGGAGTAGAAAAGCCTGATACATTCACTTGAGGCAGTTCCATGACCCTCTTCAGGCATCAAGGCTGTGCAAGGTGTCCCACCATTGGTAATGGGCTCCAAAAAGCCAGTTCATGCACCACAGAAAGATCCTGACCTACTGCCAGGGGCCCCTTAAACAGACTAAGCTACACAACCGTCTCACTTATGCAGAGGACCTAGTCCAGTCGCATGCAGGCTCCACAGCTATTGGCCTAAAGTTCACGAGTTCCCACTAGCTTGATTCTGTTGTCTCTATAGGTTTCCCCATCATGATCTCAGTGCACCTTGCTCATAGAATCCCTCTTCTCTCTCTTAAACTGGACTCCTGGAGTTTGGCCTGATGCTTGTCTGTGGATCTCTGCATCTGCTTCCATCAGTTACTGGAAAAAGGTTCTATGATGACAGTTAGGATATTTACCAATCTGATTGCCAGAGTAGTCCAGCTCAGGCACCCTCTCCACCATTGCTAGTAGTCTAAGCTGGGGTCATTCTTGTGGATTCCTGGGAACTTTCCTAGAACCGGGATTCCTCCCTATCCCCATGATATCTCCTTTTATCAAGATTTCTCTCATTGCTCTCCCACTCTATTCTTGTTGCAGTTCAACCATTCCATTCTCTCATGTTCCCATCCCCTATTCCCTACCCCTTATTGCCCCCACTCACCCCCAGTTTACTCAGGAGATTCCATCCATTTACCCTTCTCAGAGTGATCCATGTGTCTATCTCAGGGTTCTCCTTGTTAGCTAGCATCTCTGGAGTAGTGGGTTGTAGTTGTTATCCTTTGCTTTACATTTAGTATTCACTTATGAGTGAGTACATACCATATGTGTCCTTCTGAGTCTGGGTTACCTCACTCAGGATAATATTTTCTAGTTCTATCCATTTGTCTGAAAATTTCATGAGGTCATTTTTTTGTTGTTTGTTTGTTTGTTTTTATAGCTGAGTAATATTTCATTGTATATATGTACACGATTTTCTTTAACCATTCTTCAGTTGAGGGACATCTAGGTTGTTTACAGGTTCTGGCTATTATGAATAGTGCTGCTATGAACATAGTTGAGCATGTGTCCTTGTGGTATGATTGAGCATTCCTTGAGTTTATGCTCATGAGTGGTATCATTGAGTCTTGAGGTAGATTGATTCCCAATTTTCTGAGAAACTGCCATACTAATTTTTCAAAGTAGCTGTACATGTTTTCATTCCCACAAACAGTGTACGAGTGTTCCCCTTGCTCCACATCCTCTCTAATATAAGCTGACATCAGTATTTTTGATCTTAGCTATTCAGACAGGTATGGTGGTATTTTATTTGTACTGAAATGTGATTTTAATTGTATGTTAATAAAGTTGCCCGGGGGTCAGAGCTATTAGAGCCATAGCAAAAGATGGGCGGTGATGGCGCACGCCTTTAATCCCAGCACTTGGTAGGCAGAGCTAGGTAGACCTCTGTGTGTTCAAGGATACAGCCGGCATTGGAGACACAGGCCTTTAATCTCAATACCACAGAAGACCTGGATGGCTATACAACAGACAGTGACGAGGCAGTCATGTGGTTGGTTTTACAACCAAAGAGAAGGCAGAACAGAAAGTCTATATAAAGACAAACAGACAGGAAGTAGCTCTCTTTCAGAGAGATCTCTTGGCTTAAGAGGCTAGCTGCAGCAGGCGGGTAAGGCTCTTAGCTCTGATCTCTTGGCTTTCTTCTTTGCATTGGTTCTGTGTTTCTTATTTAATAAGATGGTTGGTTACATCTACAGACAGGAGTAAGATGGTGTCTTAAAGTCATTTCGATTTGCATTTCCCTGATGACTGAGGATGTTGAGCAATTCCATAAATGTCTTTCTGCTATTTGAGATTCTTCTGTTGAGAATTCTCTGTTTAGCTCTGTAGTCCATTTTCAAATTGGATTGTTTGGTATTTTCATGGGTAGTTTAATGTGTTCTTTTAAATTTCAGAGATCAGCCCTCTGTCAGATGTGGGGTTGGTAAAGATCTTTTCCCATTATGTAAGCTGTCATTTTGTCTTATTGACCATGTCCTTTGCTTTACAGAAGCTTCTCAGTTTCATAAGATCCCATTTATTAATGTTACTTTCAGTGTCTGTGCTACTGGTATTATATTTAAGAAGTGGTCTCTTGTGCCAATGCATTCAAGGATACTTCCTACTGCTGGATTTATGTTGAGGTCTTTGATCCACTTGGACTTAAGTTTTGTGCACGGTGACAGATATGGATCTATTTGTAATCTTCTACATGTTGACATCTAGTTATGCCAGCACCATTTGTTGAAGATGCTTTCTTTTTTCCATGGTAGAGTTTTGGCTTCTTTATCAAAAATCAGGTATTCATAGGTGTATGAATTAATATCAAGGTTTTCAATTCAATTCCATTGGTCCACATGTCAGTTTTTATGGCTATACCAAGTTGTTTTCATTAATATAGCTCTATAGTCAAGCTTGAAGTCAGGAATCTTAATGCCTCCAGAGGTTGCTTTATTGTACAGGATTGTTTTAGATAACCTGGACTTTATGTTTTTCCATATGAAACTGAGTATTGTTCTTTACTGGTCTGTGAAGAATTGTGTTGGGATTTTGATGGGGATTGCACTGATCTGTATATTGCTTTTGGTAAGACTGCCATTTTTATTATGTTGATTCTACCTATCCATTAGCATGAGAGATCTTTCCATTTTCTGATATCTTCTTCAATTTCTTTCTTCAAAGACTTAAAGTTCTTGTTATCCAGGATTTGGCTTGTTTAGTTAGAGTTACCCCAAAGCATTTTATATTATTTATGGCTATTGTAAAAAGTGGTGTTTCTCTGATTTCTTTCTCAGCCCATTATCGTTTGTACATAGGAGAACTGATTTTTTTTTTTGAGTTAATCTTGTATCCTGCCACATTACTGAAGGTGTTTATCAGCTGTAGGAGTTCCTTATTAGGATTTTTGGGTCTATGTATGTATACTATCATATCATCTTCAAAGTGCAAAAGTTTGACTTCATCCTTCCTAATTTGTATCCCCTTGATCTTCTTATGTTGTCTTATTGCTCTAGCTAGAACTTCAAGTAATATATTGAATAGATATGGGGAGAGTGGGAAGCCTTGTCTTATTTATTATTTTAGTGGAATTGCTTTATGTTTCTCTCCATTTAATTTGATGTTGGTGGTCAGCTTGCTGTAAATTGCCTTTGTTATGTTTAAATATGTTCCTTGTATTCCTGATCTCTCCAAGTTCGTTATCATGAAGGGGTGTTGGATTTTTGTCAAAGGCTTTTTCAGCATCTGATGAAATGATTATGTGGGGTTTTTTTCTTTCAATATGGTGTATTTCATTGATAGATTTTTATATGTTGAGCCATCCATGCATTTCTGGGATGAAGCCTACTTGTTCATGGTGGATGATTTTTTTGATGTGTTCTTGGATTCATTTTGCCAGTATTTTATTGTGTATTTTTGCATCAATGTTCATGAAGGATTAGTCTATAATTCTTTTTCTTGTTGCATTTTGTGTGGTTTGGGTTGTAGGGCAACTGTAGCCCAATAGAAGGAATTTGGCAAAGTTCCTTCAGTTTCTATTGTGCAGAACAATTTGAAGAGTATTAGTATTAGCTCTCTTGGATACTCTGTTAGAATTGTGCACTGAAACCGTTTGGCCATTTTTTTTTTTTTTTTTTGGTTTGAGACTTTTAATGACTATTTCTATTTCCTTAGGGGTTATAGGTCTATTTAAATTGCTTATCTGTTCTTGATTTAACTTTGCAATGTGTTACCTATCCAGAAAATTGTCCATTTCTTTTAGATTTTCCAATTTTGTAGAGTACAGGTTTTTTAAGTATGACCCGACGATTCTCTGGATTTCCTTGTTGTCTGTTGTTATATTTCCCTTTTCATTTCTGATTTTGTTAATTTGGATATTCTCTCTGCCTTTTGGTTAGTTAGGGTAGGGTTTGTCTATCTTGTTAATTTTCTCAAAGAACCGACTCTATTTAATTGATTCTTTGTATTGTTCTCTTTGTTTCTATTTTATTGATTTCAGCTCTCAATTTGATAATTTCCTGGCATCTATTCCTCCTGGGTGAGTTTTCTTCTTTTTGTTCCAGAGCTTTCAGGTGTGCTGTTAAGTCACTAGTGTGAGATTTCTCCAACTTCTTTAGGTGGGCATTTATTGCTATGAATTTTCTTCTTAGCACTGCTTCATGGTGTCCCATAAGTTTGGGAATGTTATACATTCATTTTCATTGATCTCTAGAAAGTCTTTAATTTCTTTTTTTATTTCTTCCTTGATCCATTGGTGATTCATTTAAGCATTATTCAGTTTCTATGAGATTGTAGGCTTTCTGTAGTTTATGTAGTTGTTTAATTCTAACTTTAAGGCATGGTGGTCTGATAGAATACAGAAGGTTATTTCAAATTTTTTGTATCTGTTCAGGTTACTGGAGGTTCCTTGTTTGTGTATCCTGCATTTGGTGTAAACAGCTAGGATGCAAGAATGTAAAACATCTGTAGCAACTTCTGCCCTCCGGGGTTCTTGCACTGTGCTCTAAGCCTGTATTTAAGGCCTCCTCCCTCCTTCAATAAACGGCATTCGACATTCTGCTAAGACGAATGACCTGCTGTCTTGTGTCTGTTTTTAATCCTCAGGCCTTTGCTCGGATGTGGTGAAGGGGTAGTAACACGGGCGTTACTGCTACAGGAAATTATATTTGACACTAGAAGGAATAGAGTTAAAGTGGGAGGAAAAGATAGTTGAGAGTTTCCTGGGCTTGGGAGGAGACATAATCACAATGGCATGCAAACTCTGTTCTGCATGAGAAACACCTGTCCAGAATGTAGTCTCCACCCCCATGACAGTAATGAACAAGTCCACTCTGAGCAGGTGCTCACAGTAGAGTAGTTGGTAGGCTTCATGCTTGAGAGTAAATAGAAAAGTAACATAACCCAGACTTTACTGTGACTATGTCTGCTTCAACTTCAAGTATATACAAACTAGTAAAATAAAAATGCACTGGTTCTGTGTCAACCTAATTGATATAAGTCTCTATTGTCCCACAAAGATTTGTAGCTTCCTAACAAATATTACAGGACAAGAAAGAAAGTGCTGCCAGGTGGTAGTGGTGGCAGCGGCGGTGGCACAGGCCTTTAATCCCAGCACTCAGGAGGCAGAGGCAGGCAGATCTCCGTGAGTTCGAGGCCAGCCTGTTCTACAAAGTGAGGTCCAGGAAAGGTGCAAAGCTACACAGAAAAACCCTGTCTCAAAAAATCCAAAAAAAAAAAAAAGGAAAAGAAAGTAATTGCTGGTGTGTTTAGAAAGGATAGCATTCAGTAAGCAACTTAGAAGGTTATCTAATCAATAAACAAGCAAATAACAATAGCAACTGTCAGAAGCCATGGCAGCAGCACTCTAAGCTTCTATAATAAATGATCTCAGATGGCTAATTCTATATTTTTACAACATATGTTGGATAACTTTTATATCAACTTGACACAAGCTAGTGTTATCTGGGAAGAAGGAATCTCAAATGAAAAAGTCTCTACAATATTTGCTTGTAGACAAGACTGTATTGCATTTTCCTGATTGATAATTGATGTGATAGGGCCCAGCTCTCTGTGGGCAGTGACACTCCTGGTTGGTATAAGAAAGCAAGCTGAGCAAATGATGGGTAGCAAGCCAGTAAGCAGCATTTCTCCTTGACCTTTGTTTACTTCAGTTCCTGTAGGTCTAGGCATTCGCACTGAATATTTGCCATGGCTTCCATGGAGGATGAACTGTAATATAGAGCTGTAAGTCAAACATACCCTCTCCTTCACAAGTTGCTTTTGCTCATTTCTGTTCATGTAATGACAATTCATTTACGTCTCCACCTCAGTCTGTTAAAATTCACTTGTCAATTCTAGTGCACCTGAGTTGATAAAATCACCCGCTTTGCCAAATGTCCCAGTTTCAATTCTGTTGCTGTGATAAAATACCCCGAGAAAAACAACTTAGCAGAGAAAGGGTTCATTTTCTCTCTCTATTCGAACTTACAGTATGTAACTGCAGGCAAGTCAAGGTGGCAGGCATTTGAAACAGCTTGTCATATCACAGTCAAATGCAGAAAGAGAGAATGGATGCATGTATGCACACCTCAGCCTACTTTCTACAATCTTCTCATACCTTCTAGGACCCAAGTATGGGATGGTAACCCCCATAGTGGCATGGATCTTCCTATATCAACTAATGTCATCAAGACAGTCTTCTCACAGACATGACCACAGGACAATCTGATCCTGAAAATCTCTCCATGTGACTCTTTCATGTGATTCAAGATCATGTCACATTTACAATGAAAACCTCTCATCTCACTTATAATGCACACAAAGCATCTGAGGGTCTTCATTAATTAGTTTCTTTTTGTCCACATTCAAAGGTAAAATAGATGACCACTAAATCTTTTAAAAAGCTTGACAACAAGTAGAATTGTTTCATTTAGAATGGCAATCTACCTTTTATGAAAACTATATCTCACAGAGGAAAATCTATGTGTACAGATTTCTTCCAATCTCTCACTATAAGTATCCTCATTTATCCAACTTTCATCCAGAGATCCAGCAGCAAACCTGGCCATCAGTTGATTATCACTGGGAGACCTCATTTTATCCTTAAAACTGTTTTGCTGATGTATTTGACAACATCATCAGTGAATGGAACTAAGATATTCACAGATGTGTTGCTTCTTTGTTGCGCAAATTTATAGAGTGTGTTGTGAGAAAAGTTGGTGACAAAGTGACATTGAGCAAAGATAGAAAAAAAGAGAGAAAGTGAACTATTAAGATATATTGGAAGAAGCAGAAGTGTCATTAAATTTAATTGATTTGACAACACATTCTGTTAGCTAAAATGGAAACTGGTAGATGCTGTAGATTCTGCCCTTGATCCTATGGTTAAGGGTGAGGAACAGAGGAGGTAAGCCATGTTCACAGTGTAGACACACTGTAGTAGTGAGTAGGTATAGTTTGGCCCAGTCTGTGAGAAAGATTCATGGCTGTGTATCTGGAGTTTAAATTGTTGGTTACTTGAGGCTTACCTTGATAAGACTATTTACAGTATTGAATGTTACAAGCACTACAAATCAGCACTTTCTCCTCTTTTCAGACACAGATTTCAAACATTCTCATCTTAAGAGTAGTCATGCTCATTTTAAACTTATCATTTTGTGTGACTAAGTGAAGCAAGATAAAGCAAAATGACTCAAACTCTGAAATTTCACAGCATTTCTATCATGAACAGCAGGGATAAGAAAAAAGATGACAGAGATTATATTGACTTCAGAAAGCATAATTTTAATTTTTTTTGATGGAGGCTATCTGAGAATGCTTGGTCAAATAATTAAAAGAGCAATTTTTATTCATAAAATTAGGATGTAGCAAATTAAGGAATATCAGTGAGGTTAGAAATTTGGTTATAGTAGAATCCAGGAGATAAAAAGTTTACATTGAGGGCCAGCCTGTGTCAATGATTCCAGATCCTTTGGTGTACTCAGAAAGGGACTCTTCACATTGTCAAGAGGAGATCAGAACAATTTCTAGACCCAAGATGAAAACCATGTGATAAGAATAAGTGGCTGACAGTCTGGGCTGGCTGAGGCATCTACAGGTCCATTTGATGCCATGAAACTCATGTGGGTAAAAGCCACTCACAGTCCAGGCTGTCTTCTCACAGTCTGGGCTGCCTGAAGGCACCCTCACCTGTGCCAAATGAGGTACCACTTTGATGAGAATATATTTGGTGGAGATATGGGAGAGAAAGAGATGCAGGACAGTCAATGTGCTGTGAAAAGAGGCAGATTGAAGAATCAAAGGCAATGAGGAACTGGCTGGTGTGGGTGGCCCACTTGGTACATGGGACCAGGGTGACTCAGGGCCCAGGCTGCTGCTGAGGACCATGTCTGGGTCCTGTGGTCCTACTGCAGCCAGTATCTGTGTTGACATCCATGACCCATATTGCCACCAAAGGCCACAAGATGTCTGGAGACTGTTCATTTTGGTGCCCAAGGACCATGCTTTACTGAGGTCATGCTGATCTGAGTGACTTGTGCTGCTTCCTAGCACCATGGTGACATCCAGACCCAGGCTGTGATGTGGGGCCATGTCTGTGTCTGTGGCCCTATTTCAGGTAGGGTATGTGTTGGTGTCTTTGGCCCCTGAATCTACTGAAGGCCATTCCATCTGGGGCCTTGGTGACATCCAGGCCCAGGCAGCTGCCAAGGACCATGTCTGGGTCCATGGTATTACCACAGCCAGGGTCTCTGTTGGTATGTGTGGCCCATGTTGTCACCAAAGGCCACATTCATTTCTGGCTCTAGGCCACAACCTATGGCCATGTTGGTCTCTGGGTCCTCTGCTGTCATGGTGGCCATGCCTATCTGAGCGGCCTGTGCTGACACACAGGGCCATGGTTGCCCAGGCCCAGGCTGCTGCCAAGAGCCATGTCTGGGTCTGTGGCTCTAGAGCAGCCAGGGTCTGAGTTGATATCTGTGGCCCTACCACCACCTAAAACCATGGGATGAGGCCATGTGGATGTCTGAGGGTAATGCTGCTGCTGAGACCATACTGATCTGGGGGCCTGTGCTTAATTAATATTTTACAGAGTTTTCTTTTTGGTGGGGATGCTGCAGGGGAAAGGGACAGATATGGAGAGACTGGGAAGTGAGCGGGAATGGAGCATATGATGTGATGAAATTCCCATAGAATCAAACAAGAGTTATGTTAAAAGAAGAAGAAGAAGAAGAAGAAGAAGAAGAAGAAGAAGAAGAAGAAGAAGAACAAGAAGAAGAAGAACAAGAACAAGAACAAGAACAAGAACAAGAACAAGAACAAGAACAAGAACAAGAACAAGAACAAGAATAAGAACAAGAAGAACAAGAAGAGTTTGAATCTGAACAAGATGTTTAGGGAAACAGACTTCAAAGAAACAACTAACTTCTTCTTTGTCTAGAAGCCCAAAATGACCTTGGGCCAGAGATAACAAAAGTTTGGAGGCTCAGATCCTGATCTCACCCCTAAATGGTTTCAGGGTTACCTTTTCAGGAGATATTAGAATAGGTATAATGGGCCATTAAAGAAAACTCATGGTTAAGAGAACAGAATCTATAGACTGGGGGAAGACCTAACATTCCAGGTGGTCAGGTTCAATCACAACGACAACGGACCCTTTTAAACCACACTAAAGAGATAGGAAGAATAAATTTTCCTACAGAGGTATGAGGGTGTAGCACACATTCAATCCCAGGACTCAGGAGGCAGAGGCAAGCAGATCTTGATGAGTTTAAGGTCAACTTTGTCTACTTAGCAATATACAGACTGTCAATGCTATAAAGTAGACCCTGTGTCAAAAAACAAAACAATACAAAATTTCCCATTCATTCATATGCTAAACATTTCCTTCCCAGAATTCTCTCTATTCTGAGGTGGGTAAGGCTGAAAGCGCCCCACCACACCTTAAGCAAACAAAGAGCTGTGACATGCACAGTAGTGTCCTGACACAGAGGAGCCTGAAACTGGACCCCAAAGATGACAACTGCTGATGTAAGACCCAAGGCCAAATCAAGAAAGGCCACAGTAACCATAGAGAGAAAGCCCACCAAACAGCACCCACATAAATACCTCAGCCCTTTGTTTAATAAACGAGACTGCCTATATATTTCCCAAAGTCTGTGCTGTTGATTCTGCATCTGCTCATCCCCGCCCCTGGGATCAGAGACAGTGGGATCCCAGCTACAAAGCCATCAACACTACCCAGTGCAGTGCCTACATGGTATGTTGAGGTTCAAGTGGGTCTGTCTAACTCAGTGTGGCCAGATCAGACTAAACAACACTTGCTTTTTCTTTCTGTCTGTCACTTTCTTTTGGATTTTGGATGCTGGCTGAATCTAAGTATACCTTTTCTGATAATTTAGGCTTCCTTACTTTTTCTATAAATGCCACCTTTTCACCCTGTAGAAGTTTGTTCACCATGTGTCTGACTTCCACATCTTCTTAAACAGTGTGAGTATGTTTTCCCTTTACTTCTCCGTTCTCCTCTTCTGTGAGGTGTATACTTGCCTGAACTTGGAATTTTCCCTCAAAACTTGACAGGTTATATTTGAACTTTTACTTGAGTTCTTCCTTAAATTCTTTTATTACTGAGATTAAGAACCCCAAGAACAGAATCCAATAACTACAGCATTGGAACTGTGAGCTATCAATGCTTATAGTGGAACAATAGGGAATTCTGAGTTGGAGTTGTCCTTGTAAGGGAGGCATTCGGAGCAGTCTTCCACAGCTTCTCACCAACTTTTTGTAGTCTGAGACCCTATAAAAAAGGTGATGTCAGATACTCAGGGTCTGATATGGCAGAATGAAGTGAAGAGCTGAGGAGAATCACCTCTCATTCAATACTCCTTTCATCATGTACACATTGTACCTTAGTGCTACAATGTCCCTGGTACTGCTCTCCTCCTGTCCAGGACTAAGCCTAGTCCCTGAGTCATAGTCTTCTGAGTCTATTCTTCATGATCACAGAGAGACCAAAGCAGGAACATTCCTTAATACAGGTCTCTGGAACTTCTAAAAATTGGTCTATAATGTAGATTGCTATTTCCCATGAATGCTTGCTTTTCACTTTCTGTGGTGACCTTTAACAGGGCCAGTGACCAATACCCTACATCCTCCCCAGGGCCCATATCCTTCACTTTCTTTAGGCCTCTTTGGATGCCTTTGTTGATCCTTGACTGAAAGCTTCCTGAAGGACACACACACTTCCTGGGAGCTTGGGATGTCTCAAAAGGTTCCAAGAGATTCCTGAGGATCCTCAGCAAGATGTCATCACCACAGATGGTAATAATGTTTCACAAATGCCTTGGCCCTTCTACTGCCCCTGCCCCTTCTTTGTGAGTCCAAAGACTGATAACCCCCTGGTGGTTTGAATAAGAAATATTCTCTACATTCTAGGATATTTGAATGCATGGTTCCCAGTTGGTGGTACTCTTTGGAAAGGTTTAGACACTGCAGCCTTGCCAGAGAAAGTGTGTCACAGGAGGTGAGCTTTCATATTAAAAAAGCTTGTGACACTTCCAGTTTATTCTCTCTGTTTCATGCTCTCCACAAGGATGTGAGCTCTTAGCTCCCTGATCTTCTTCATGCCTCTCAGGTTTGATAGACTCATATGACTCTGGAACAGTATGGCCAAATAAACCCTTTCTTCTATAAATTGTTTTCATTATGTTGTGTTGTCACATCAACAGAATAGTAACTAATACAGCCTCCATCCCTCCCAACTTACAGTCAGGCCTTCTGCTTCTTGTGCATGTAGATGGCAAAGGCACCAATTACCAGTAACAGTTTGGGTCCAAGGAACACAGCTACAAGGATTTCAGCAGTATCTGACGTCTTCAGTTCTGGAAATCAAGTGGTAACAGGAACCATTAGAGAGCACACAAGGAGTTTATCATCAGGGATCTTTACCTGGCCCATTTATGGATTCCCAAGTACATCAAAGCTCTGAGGAGTGAGAATTTGTGCCCTATCTCAGCTTCAACACTTCAAAGCAGAAGATACAGCAAAGAGATTTCAAGTTATGCACTGGCCTAATAGGTCAAGAATTTTCCCTTCTAGAGAGATTGGATATTTTATACTCAATGCCACATAGCACCTTTTTTTTATAAACAAAAATTCTTACAAAGAATCTGAACCTTCAAACTGAACCCTTTGTGATGATTATTAGCTTTTTGAAATTCAATGAATTGAAGAGTTTGACAAGTTGAAGGTCCAGAGCCAGATTATCTTGGGCCATATTTAGCTCTCTTAATATCCATACATTGCCTTCTTCTGTACTTAACATAACAGCTTTGTGACCATTAGGTTAATAATTCAGAATGTACAAGCAGAAGATTAGTTTTGCTTTAGAATATATTAACTTAGCAGACCACTAGCTTCCACCAACCCTGATGCTAAGCATGTCATCAGATAGCATCTGAAGCCTTGACCAGGGTTCCCCTCTGTGTTATAACCCATCTCCTCCATGTTTCTACCAATGTATTGCAAAAATGTCTTGACTTATGACTTTCTTTGTTCTATTTCTACAAAAATTCCATAGAAGTTCTTCCACGGTGGCCTTTGAGGTGACCTATATCTGTGTTCCTGGGCGATGGCCACCCATATTTTGATCGAGAATGAATTATTGGGGTTTAAGGATTATTATTTCCTCTTCAATGTGGAATCTGATCTGTAGGTATGGTCACAAAGTTAGTGGGATTCAGAGAAGCTCCTCACTGATGGTATTTAGGATGATCCTTGGAACATTGTCCTTGGAAAAGATAAGTTCAGTCTCCAATTACCTAGGAATAGCTGTGCAGAAAACATGCATAAGAAGATGATACATTGAGAGGAAAAGTTTAACAGAGTGCCTGTTTAAATAAAAGAATCCTGAAAAAATCCAGATTCTTAGGGTAAGGGAGCCTACTGAAGTGGCCAACAGTCTGATCAAGCCATTTGCTGAAAACATGCAGATGAAGGACAAAAATTCTATAAATGAGTCTATCAGAATAGATGTCATGGTTTGGTGCCTCAGCCATCATACAGCCCAATTCCACCCCAGTGTAGATGCCTTCTAAAATTTTCTGTTGTTCAGGAAGTAGTATTAATTTTGAAATTAATCAAAGATTAAAATTTGGTTTTAGAAACAGAAACAGGCTGGTTATGTTGTGCATTGGTTGTAGTGTTTACCTAAGATGTAAGGTTAGGTTGGGTTCCTAGGTTCAGTCCCCAGCACAACAACAACAAACAACCAGTTTTTTAGCCAATGCCTATTGTAGCTGGAGAATTTCTTTTCAGCTCCCACCAAGTCCTGCCAGTCCCAGAGCCCACTTATAAAATAAACATCCTGACTCTTACATTATTTAAACTGTTTGGCCATTGGCTCAGGCCTATTATTATCTAGCTCTTACTCTTATATTTAGTCCATTTTTATTAATCTATACTTTGCCACGTGGCTCGTGGCTTATTGGTACCTTACATCTTCCTTGTCCTGGCGGCAGTTGTAGGCAGTGTGTCCCTCTGCCTTCCTGTTCCCTCAATTCTCTTCTCTGTTAGTCCTGCCTATACTTCCTCTCTGGCTACTGGCCAATCAGTGTTTATTTATACACAGCGATATCTACAACAGCCTAGAATACTAACACTAGGGAGGTAGAAACAAGAGGATCCAAAGTGTGAGTTCTTACTAGCTCAGGTTTCCTGAGACAGTGTCTGTAACAGTTAGTTTTAAATACCCACTTCCCACAACCTAGAATTCTAGGAAGAGCATCTCAGCTAAGGAATTGTGTAGATATGGTTGAGCTGTTGGTGAGTATGTGGAGCATTGTCTTGGCTGTTGATTGAGATGGTAAACACCACTCTAAGTGTGGGTGGCACCATTTCATTAGACAAAGGGCTCCACACTGTGTAAGAAGATGAAAAAAAGCTAGGTGAGCATCACACAGCGTATAGTAAGGTTGCATTTGTTTCTCTCTGCTTTTGACTGTGGGTGTGATGTTTGAGTTCTTGAATTGACTTCACTTGTGTATCCTGGAATGGTGATTTAAACAATACATTTCTTTGCCTTAGTTTGAAATGAAAGTATAACACTGCCTGAAAACACAAACAAACAACAACAAAGATGAAACAACAAGAATCAAAATGGTCTTGATGGAGCCTTAGGAAGAAGCAAACACCCAACTTCATGCAGTGGAGTTGAGATAGGAATTCTATTGTCTCTTCCCTCCTCTTCGGCCATCCCGTGCTCCAGCTCTCTGAGGAGTTGCTGTGTCTTTTGTTGTCCCTGCCCTGTGATCCCATGGCTCCCTGGGTTACACAGGCTCTTTCACATCTGTGTTAACATCACAGTGTTCTGGAGAGGTCTGCCTTCCTACATTCACTATAGAATACTTCCATGGGATTCTGATAGGGAAAGGTCGTCTGGTTAACACACTCAAGTAAAAAAACTTGGAATTTGATTACTGAATTATCTGGCATTGAAGATCCCAGGACTAATGGTCATTGTTCCCAGGGCTTGTGGTAGGTGCGTAATTGTTTAAATCAAAGTAGCAGACAATAGTTATCCATAGAAAGGTAATTGTTTTGCATCAAGCATTGAAGTGAATTGCCTTCCACTTTAAGCAATCCAACAGGCCAAAGTAAACCAGGAGCAAAGAGAATGAAGGAAATACTATCCTGAGAGTAGCAACAGAAGCCTAAGTAAACTTCACATCAAGAGAATAGAATCTTAACTTGTGCCCTAGGAGGCCAAATTAAACATAAGTCATGATAAAGGGGTGGAATAATTGTTCCTTTAATAAGATACTGCCCCTTTTGCCCTTTCTTCTCCCAGTACAGTTCTTCCCAGCTGAGCCACAGTGAAGTTCACCTTTCTGGACTTGATTAAGAACAGACAACTTTTTTTCTTTATCCATATCTTTCAGGGCTTGCCAGAACCCAAGCTTGCTTTACCTGGTACCATGTATGTGCTGCACTAGTATTTCCTACTGCTCCCTCCCAACCTGTTGTTCACCATGTGTCTGGACTAGAACAGCATGGGAGTTTTTTGTTTATTTGTTTCTGTTTTTGCTTTCCCTTTCTTTGCTACATTATCAACCTCCGGGAATCTGATGAGATTTAGAGCCTGCCTGCCTAAGGGATCTTTCACTTCCATACTTTAATTAAATCCTCATTGAGTTTCCTATGCTTTCAGTCCATTCTTAAGTGAATGGCACTAAGAGTCCCAAGACAAGACTCCAATTTCCTATGTATCATTTGATGACCCATAAGTTATTTTCACAAATTTTTATAACAATACTGAACAGAGAACAGTGGAAAATTAATGAAATAGAAACTGAAAAATAGATATGACCACTTAAAGAAGTTCCTTTTGGAAAAGGAAAATATTGGAAATCTTCCAGAAAGACTGATGAAATGAAAGAACTATGACAAGTTTTCCATATCAATACCTAGAGAAGAACATCACTTTATAATTGCATATACACTTAGACTTAAAATGGACAATATGATCATCTAATAAATTATATAGCAGAAGTTTGAAAACTTATATAAAATGGACAAGGAGTTGTAAATTATTTGTTATTGATGAGACTGTGAAAGGTGATACTTTTTGAAGAAACTAATTTTGTGTCACATAAGAAAATTTATAAAGTAATTTTGAAAATGCAGCCATTTGAAGTCATTGTTGGGAATTATAGTTAATTTCATTGAATTTGTTGATGGTATTGGATTTGAATGAAACTATTTTTATTCACTTGAGCACCCACTGTGGACTGCATTTGGAAGTGTTGAGCACACATGACAGAACCATCAGGGTTCATACTCTAAGGGAGCTGGTACTTTCTAAACTTTGCTGTTTAATGGTGATATAAAGATTATTTGGGTGACCCATTGTTCATCCAGCAGATAAAGCTCACAACAAAGGCTTCACGATCAGAAACCTATGTTTTTAAAAAGTCGTGAGAGTTGATGGCCACTCCTGGTTTTTTATGATGGCAAAATAAGACATATTCATGTAAAGGCATCTCTATCTAACTCTGCCTAAGTCCTAGGATAGTAACAAGTCAAGGGGAAATACTTAACTACAAAAACTGACCTTATGCACTCTCGATGACCTTCCTCCCAGGAACCTTAAATTTTCCTTCATTACATTAGACCACATCACATGGTCTCAGGACAAGAACTCAACATCCCTATTGCTTTACCATCCCTAGATTCCATGTCTGTAAAACTGATGACTAAATGGGCTTCAGTTGGTCTTAGCTTGAGGTTGAAAATAGTGATTACTCTCTGCAGAAGAAGCTACAGGTGGTTCATTTCCTAATTGTTTATAATAAGCCACATAGGTGTGAGCCTGTTGAGCCGACAGTAACACTCCCTGGTTGAAAGCACACATATGGGTGGACTAGTGTGAGGAAGGCAGTGTGCTATGTAGATGCCTCGTGCTGAAGTTGTCATGTGTAACAAGTTATATTTGCAAATATCATACACATTTGTATTTTTACATATGTGACTCTTTCCCAACTCTTCACCAAACCAGGAGTGTAAACAAGTGTTATTTGGAGTCAAGGTATCTAAACATGAACACACCTGATGTCCCTACAGGTTTGAGGCAACAGTCACTATTTATTAGGAGTTTTTGGTCATCTTGACACTGCCCAGAATCTAGTGAATAAACCTTTGGTGGGATTAATATCAGAGTGCATACAGGTGGACAAGTTACATAGACCAAATGACAAAGCTCATCTCAACCCTGAGGGGATTAATATGAATCCTGATCTTTATCTAATGAGCATCAGTGGTCCTTCCGTAAAAACTGAATAAAAATATCACCATATAAAGACTGAAATGAAGTTAGCATTCCATGCTTACAAATCCTACCTATCACTGCAGTTGTTACTAGATGTTAGATCATATATTTATTCTTTGCCACTATTAGCTGCAGCAAAATCAATAAAGGCACAGAATGGCATGTTTCTAGATTGTTCTTGTTTTACTCTGAAAAACCTATGGAAGAGCAGAGCCTCTATATCAGTTGTTCTTAACCTTCCTAATGATGTGACCCTTTAATACAGTTCCTTACGTGGTAGTGACATTCAACCATAAAAATATTTTTGTAACTGCTTCATTAGTGTAGTTTCACTACTGTTATAATCCATAATATAAATATTGAATATGAGACTTCTGTGAAAGTGTTCAAAGAAGAGATGGGTCACAGCCCACATGTTGAGACACACCTTTATACCCTGACATCCTCCTCTTTTTTAGTGATCTTCTCATGAAGTTGGCCAGTGGCTTTTACAGTACAATCAGGACTACATGCATCTCCTCCAGAGGGGCTAATTATAGAGAGTAGATGATCATAAGAATGTTGAAGGACAGAGCTCAGGGACACACTGTGTCATTAAGGTACAATTCTGAGTGAAAAAGAAATGTGTGGCCTCAGAAATTATTCTCATGCAGTTCTGTGCAATATATAGAGCAGTTGTATACCTGAGAGTGGAGTTGAACATGGTTCTGCCTTGGTTGGATCTTAGGGACCCTGGGGTCACCTCTCTGAGAAATGTCTCTGGCACATGACTGGGACTTTACGATAATGTATAAATCATTTATACAAAAATGTATAAATGGGCCCTGTTACTTTTTAAGCAGAAGAGGTTGTCATGCCTGAGCTTGGTGGCCTAAGAGCTCTATGAAGAGAATAATCACAAATATCTCCTCTTGTTTCAGAAAATGTATCTGTGAAGATTTTAAACTAAAGCTGTTCATTAGAACATTCTAGAGTCATTCTATAGTTCAGATGTTAAAACCCATATTAGACCAATAAAGGAACATGTATCCAGGGTTTCTCTCAAAAGAGAAAAGAGCAGCCATGTTGACAGCCACCAACCCACACCTCCACTTAACTGAAAACTAAGACTTGGAGAGGGAAAGTGAAAATCCAAGGTCTTGTGGTTTCTGAGAAACAAAGCTCACAAGATGAAATATTTCCTCCATGTCAGTAGTTTATCTAAGCATGTTATATGACTTCATTCCTTCATTTTAGCAAGTCTACATACTGTGCTAGCAGGGAGAAGGTATCATGTGAGACCCCTGTGTGGTGTCAGGATGAAGTCACTCCTCTTGTCTCCCTTTGTTGAGGGGTTGGGATTATACCACATCAAGGTAGGAAGATGGTAACATCCTTATAACTATTTCACCCCCAAATGCAGAAGGCCTTCTCCAGAGGGCATGTGTTGTGGAATATTTGTTTAAGATGTATTATATTCATTTATGCTGTGGAATATTTGCTTAATGATGCAAATGTGTGTTTCATTCTTTTATGTTTCATTTGTTTAACTCTGTAAAGCTGTGTTCCTTTGCCTGTCTTCAACATCTGATCGATCTAATAAAGAACTGAATGGTCAATAGCTAGGCAGAAGAGAGAAATAGGCGGGACTAACATGAAGAGAAAATAAATAGAAGGGAAAATCCAGGCTAAAGAGAAAGGAAAAGTGAGAAAAGGAGGAGAGGAAGATACCAGGGGCCAACTGCACAGTGACACAGCCAGCCCTAGAGTAAGAAGGAAAGAAAAATATATAGAGAAAAGATAAAAATTACAGAGGCAAAGTGTAGTTAAAAAGAAATGGGATAATTTAAGTTAGAAAAACCGGCTAGAAACAATCCAAGCTAAGGCCAGGCATTTGTAAGTAAAAATAAGTCTCTGTGTGTGTATTTGGGAGCTAGGTGGCAGGACCCCAAATAGTAAAAACCAACTACAGGCATGTGTTTATTGCCAGGACTGTGGCTCTACAAGTTCTTCCACTGTAGCACTGCTTTAGTGGCACAAATTGAAACAAATGAAACATTCATGATCTGGGATCTGAATTAGTGTATCTCTAGCTGCTGCACTATGATGCTTTGTTTACACAAGGGAACAGTTCTTAGTTCTAACATGGCTGACATTGAGGTAGCTTTGCCATCACTACTCTTAGCATCTGACTATGAAGAACATCTGAAAACCTTGGGGATCTGGTGATGAATGGAAATGCTGGCTGAGTTCGAGAAATTCTGACTCAGCATCTCTTGTGCACCAGGCTCCTATGTGGAGATGGTGTCTCTTGTTGGGGCAGCAAGAAGCTGGCCTGAAGTCAGATGTGGGTTCAAGCCCAGATCCCAGCACCAGCTGGCTATGTGATCGTGGACAGAGTACCGGCAAACTGGGCTCACATCTCAAATAGGGTCGGGCTGGATAGTCTAGCTGTCTATGCTGTAAAAATACCAGAATCAAGACCAAGAAATAAGACTTCAGGTGTCTGTGAGGAAGTTTCAAAGTGAATGTCCTGATGCCTCTGCTGGTGATTGGAGATCATGCTGATGATTGGATGAAGACACCCTCCAGGACATAATCCAACATTGCCCAGAACCTTCAGTGCCTATGCAAGTAAGAAATAAAATGTTTCCAGACAGACCCAAGATGAACGTCTTGCTTGGTGCCAGCATCTAAACCAAGGGTGAGAGATTCCACAGTGAATGTGGGCATGTACCAAAGGATCTCAGTGTGCTGTGGATGAAGGAAAAATGAGAAAAGCACACTGTGCTCTGGCCTTGCCACTCTCTGCCTTGATGTGCTTTTTCTCTTGGGAGGAGAAGACACACACCTTGGGTAAAGAGCTCCTGCTAGGCCACTTCTTGCCATCTCATTTGACATCTAGAGTGGAACCTGGTGTACACTGTGCCCAGGTTGTTCAGGCAGAAAGAGAAGACTTAATCGGGTGAGGTAATACACTCTGGAGGTATAGGCCAGGTTTGTCCCTGTCACTGAACATGGCATCAGCTATCTTTATGTAGCCACTAGATTGGGACAGATTAAGAAAGGTAAGTATTGTGAGGCAGACAAGGGTATGGATGTACCCCCATGTACCAGAAGTGATGCTGTGGATATTGCTCTATAAATAAAATGCTGATTGGCCAGTAGCCAGGCAGGAAGTATAGGTACAACAAGCAGAGAAGAGAATTCTGGGAACAGGAAGGCTGGGGAGGAGACGCTGCCAGCCACCACCATGAGTACAAACATGTAAGACACTGGTAAGCCATGAGCCATGTGACACGGTATAGATTTATAGAAATGGGTTAATTTAAGATGTAAGAACTAGATAACTAGAAGCCTGAGCCATTAGGCCAAATAGTTTAAATGATATAAGAGTCTGTGTGTTTATTTTATAAGTGGGCTGTGGGACTGCTGGGGCTTGGCGGGACCTAGAGAGAAAAAAAATCTAGCTACAAATGGCGCCCAATGGGTTGGCAAGAGTTTCCACCTAAAACCTGAGAAAAAAGATCCTAATGGAGCTAAAAACAGCTTTCTAGTTGTCTCTCTCAAGTTAGCGGCAGCCTGCTGGTTTGAGCTACTGTGGTGGGTTCCTGGCATGTGTACTTGACTTACAGTATGGAGAGAATGAGGTGTCTGCAAGTGGCACATTACACTGCATGGTTGATTTAGCTTTTGCTAGTACAAGAGAGAGAGAGACAGAGAGACAGAGAGACAGAGACAGAGAGAGACAGAGACAGAGAGACAGAGATTTCTGGGCTACAAGCTGCTTTGATAGAACCATAGACCCACTGTTTCTGAGAGTTGATGACTCCCAGAACTGGTGGTAAACATACCACCATCATGTTGGGAAGCTGAGGTAGGCGGAGCCACCAGCCAAAGCTGCTATTTTAGCCCTAGTAATGCTGCAGTTTAAAACAATAGATTCACAATAAGAAAGATTCAGATACAATAGTTTACAATGTGTGTAAAAATGTATTAGCCTTGGAAGAGAGAGAAAAAGGAATATATACAGTTATATAAAAAATACATAGTTTTGGGCTAGAGAGATGACTCAGTTGTTAAGAGCACTGGCTGTTCTTCCAGAGGACCTGAGTTCAATTCCCAGCACCCACATGGTGGCTCACAACCATCTGTAATGAGATCTGGTGCCCTCTTCTGGCCTGCAGGCATACATGCAGACAGAACACTATATACATAATAAATTAATAAATAAAAAAATACATAGTTTTTAAAAATAAAGTCATTAAAGAGGCAGTAAAAATATAAAAATATAAAAAGTATAAAAATAAGGCACATAAAGATGGATATTACATAGAGAATCTGGATTGTGTTGTCTTTGGAATTCTTTTTTTTTTTTTTTTTTTTTTTGGTTTTTTGAGACAGGGTTTGACTGTGTAGCTTTGTGCCTTTCCTGGAACTCACCTGGTAGTCCAGGCTGGCCTCAAACTCACAGAGATCCGCCTGGCTCTACCTTCTGAGTGCTGGGATTAAAGGTGTGCACCACCACCTCCCAGCGTCTTTGGGATTCTTAACTGCAGAAAAACATTTGATTGTAAGAGCTGTTGAGTTAAGCCAATATGTGTATTTTAAAGATACCTTGACTTCAAAATTTGGATCTAAGGATATGTTGCTTTAGAAAGGAGGCTCTGCTTTTGTTTCCACAGAAAGCAAGAGGCTAGGGATTTATTCCAGATTAAGACATATCAGGTTTGACCAGCCAAGACACCCTGAAAGGTCTCCGATGATACCATGGCCCAGATGATCCAACATCCAGAACGGTTTCAAGGCAACTGCCTCAGACAATACACCCTCATGGACTACTCTATAAGCCTAAAATTTTCTTTGTGTCTCCATAAGATACAGCAAACCCCTCCAGCAGGAAGTAGCAAGAGAAGCTATGCCCAAATTCCCAAAAATACCAAGCTGGCTTTAGAGATGGAATTGGTTCACTCCTTCTCTAAACCCAAGCATATTCCTAAAATAAAAGGTTGAGAGATTCTTGTGTCCCATATCAGAAGAGCCTTCTGGTGTGGGACAGAGAAAAACCAATATTTTTATTTAAAACAGGTTGATTATAAATGTGATCTCTTTCTAAAGAAGAAAAGGTATGGTGATATCTTAATTGTACTGAAATGTGATTTTATTTGTATATTAATAAATAAAGTTGCCTGAGGGTCAGAGCTAATAGCAAGCCGTAGCAGAAGCTGGGTGGTGGTTGTGCACGCCTTTAATCCCAGCTCTTGGGAGGCAGAGCTAGGCAGATCTCTGTGTGTTCAAGGATACAGCCAGCACGGAGACACACGCCTTTAATCTCAATACCAACCATAGAAGACCTGGAGGTCTGTACAGACAAGCAGTGACGAGGAGGTCATGTGGTTGGGTTTACAACCAATGAGAAGGCAGAATAGAAAGTCTATAAAAAAGACAAACAGACAGGAAGTAGCTCTCTTGGCTGAAGAGGACAACAGCAGCAGTGAAAGATAAGGTTTTTAGCTCTGAACTCTGACCTCTTGGGCTTTCATCTCTGCATTAGCTCTGTGTTTCTTATTTAACAAGACCATTCATCTACAAAAAGGGGATATAATATAGATATAATAGGATGAAAGGGTAGATTAATAAACCTACTTTTAAAGAGTAACAACTTGTTTAGAAATTTTTTACATTGCTATGGATTTTAGTTTATTGATACAAGTTTAAACTTAATTTTGTTATACTGTATATATATTTCTACTCTCATTGGAGGTATTATGTTTATGTAACTCACTTAAATTTTAATGGATAATTAAAAAATACAGATTAATAGTCTTCTGTGATAGTCAAACTTGTAGCCATATTAGTTAAGTTTTCTATGTATATATAGATATATTTCAGATAGATACGCAATCTTCAAACCCTTCAAAGACCTACAGATTATGGCATTTAAAATGTTTCAAAAAATTTAGACTTTCTGGACAATGAGACGTGTCTGCTCCTGGCAGCACTGATTTACTTCAGAGAGGATGATGGACATCGAAGACACACTATATGGAGTTTATCTTCACATTGGCAAAAATAGCCATTTGGGCAAGAAACTGTTCTTGCCTGGACTGCTTGAAAAAAAAAATATATCAACTGGACATGCAGGACCCATAGGAAGGTGACCACTGAACTTTGTTTGGCAAAATGGTCCTTCATGTTTCTGATTCACAAAAGAAATTGCCAGACATTCTACAGGACACAGATAGAAGTGACTGAGAGACTCTAGGCCTGTGGGCTGAAGACAGATGTGCCAACTTTACAAAGGAACATTAGGTGACTGTCCAGGCTGCCAGCTGTCTCTGTCTACTCTGCAAGACTCCCGAAAGTTGCTTGCATCCTTCTCCCATTTCTCAGGTAATATTATATCCTTCTGAGGTCTTTGATGTAGTTGAAAACTAGATAGTTATGATTTTCCTTAGTTATGATAAAAGATAACTTAGATATGAAACCTTAGACTCACTAATATAGGATAGATAGGATATCTTCTTTAATTTTGCCAAATAGACTAGATATTATAACTGTAATTCTTGCTTGATAATTGTTTTGTTATATGTAATTTTACTATGTGAAATTTAAAACCTTCCTTTTTGAAAAAAAAAGAAAAGGGGAAGTGCTGTGGATATCGCTCTGTATAAATAAAATGCTGATTGGCCAGTAGCTAGGCAGGAAGTATAGGTGGGACAAGCAGAGAAGAGAATTCTGGGAACAGGAAGGCTGGGGAGGAGACGCTGCCAGCAGCCACTATGAGTACTAACATGTAAGATACTGGTAAGCCATGAGCCATGTGGCACGGTATAGATTTATAGAAATGGGTTAATTTAAGATGTAAGAACTAGATAGCTAGAAGCCTGAGCCATTAGGCCAAATAGTTTAAATGATATAAGAGTCTGTGTGTTTATAAGTGGGCTGTGGGACTGCTGGGGCTTGGCAGGGCCTGGAGAGAAAAACTATCTACAAAGTGGCACCTCTAGCAAATAGCATATCCTCTCCTCTGCTTCCTTGGTCCACAGCTGGGGTTAATTCCGCCTATGAACATGCAAGTCACTTAAAGGCTTGCTTGTTCCTTGGTGCTCACAAAATCTTGGGCACATTATAACCTGTTGGAGATATCAGGGATGAGAACTATGTAGTACTTACCAAGTACATTCAACTCGGTGCCTCCCCCAGACCGAAGCTCCTTGTCAGAGTCTGCTTTGTCGATCTTCACACAGTAGTAGGTGCCAGCGTCAGCAGGTGTGACATTACTGATGCGGATGGAAAAGTCCAGGTTGTTTCTCTTTGTGGGATCTTTAACATATGTGACTCTGGGGAACTTCTCTCCTGTGAAACTATATATTAGGTATCGACTCTGCCCTGTACCCCTGAACCACTTCACGGGCCCCACAGGGAGCAGGGAGGTCACAGTGCAGTTCAGAGTGGCTGATGCTCCAGCAGAGACAGAAACTGATTTCTCAGGCTGAATCACCTTCAGGTTCTCCCTGATATCTCCTCCTGCAGGAAACATCAGTTAGTACTCATCCTGATGGGAACCCAGAGGCTCCTCTAGTTCATAATCACATACTGCTACTTTATTAGAGCTCAGCATGATGTGATCACAGTTCTCCTCACCTGGGCCTCTGAACACAAGGATTAACACACACGAGGAAACTGAATCCCTGACACTGAGAACTGGGCAGGATTCTGACTGAAGCCCCAATTCTCTTTGCAATTCTCATGCTTCATCCAGTATCTGCTGGTTTTTACCTTCTGTGCACATGGCATGAGCCCTTCTTGTGTAATAGTATTGGGTGTGATTCATGGGACTCTTTAAAGCTAGTTAGATATGAGTGTAAGATCTAGATATAACTAATGAGATGTACGTTTGATTTCAAGATTCTCTAGGTCAGGCCTGCAGTTCACGATGGGGTTGCTTTACCAGGTGAAGTGATAATGCCATAGATAGCTCCCAATATGCAATAACATGTAGCCTGATTAGAGAAAAAAAACCCCTGTTTAAGTTACCAGTTCTTAAAGATATGTGTTATAATCACAGTAGATAGCTAATTAATTTTATGTGTATGGGTATTTTGCTTCCATATATGTCTGTACACCAAATGCGTGCCTAGTGGTCAAGGAAGCTAGAATAGGGTGTCACAACCCTTAGAACTGAAGTTATATATAGTTATGTCACCATGTGCGTGCTCAGAATTGAACCTGGGTCCCATGGATGAGTAGTAAGTGGTCTTAACCCCTGAACCATGTCTCCAACCCCATGATGATATAACAGGTTCCTAAAAAGTTAGTGGTTTGACACAAGAGCAATGTTTTACTTCACACTTTGGAGGTCAGAAGGTCTAGTTTACTGTGATAAGGCAACTGTCACGGGGTCACAGCACCCCACCCTCCAGGCTGCCCTGTTGTTTCCTTGCACATGGTGTGGTCACTGGAGGGCACTGTCCCTTGTCACCTGTCTTCCCATAACCCTGACACTTATGATGCCTTCTTACCTGGACGTTGATGATCTGGTAGGTGCACTGTATTGCACTCACTATACTACACTAATGGACCAAGACTGTACAACATTCATTTGAGATATGAAAAGAGCAAAAAGGAAATTAAAAGCACTAAAGAAAGTGAAGAGTCTGAATAGCAAAATATAACACCAAATGGAGAGAAACTGTGAGAAGGAACCAAAAGGCATTGAGGAGTTGAGATGTGTATAACTTAGTCCAATGGGCAGGGTCCATAGAGGATTGATTTAGCAGGTTACAAAAAATATCTCAAATCATGGAAAAGGATCCCGTAACATTACTCAGTCAGCACTGCAGGGGTACAGTTAAGAGAAGAAATTGAAGAACTTGGAGTGTACTGCCAAGATTATTGGGGGAAAAAACTGTTGTCTAACACCTTCCTGGTTTATTATAATGTAAGAACTATAAATCCATCACACTGAACCAATTCAGTATAAGATAAACTCAGAGAGGCCCACACCAGTGCCCACTAGAATCTAATAAACAAAAGAAGAGTAACAGAGAATGCTGAGAGCAGCCTGGAGCATGACTCATCTCATCCTGCTAAATGATTTTTTTTATCATTTTATCATTTATCATTTCTTATCAGAAATGTCAATCCAGGAGGCAATGAGATAGTGTATGTAGTCACAGTTCTAAAAGAAAAAAATACATCCAGAATTGGAGTCAAACCAAGGATTCCATGGCAAACTATGGGTCCAACACTAGGGAGTAAACATGTTCTTTCTAGTTAAAACTCTGAGTTTATTACAATGATACCTGCCCTGCATGAAATATTAATGGACTTCCTTTGTGTTGAAATAAAGGATCCCAGAGAATAAGGCCTAGTTTAAAAGACAATACTACTTCTGTCTGTATCGTGAATTTTAAAATTTCATAAAGCATCCTGAGCTCCCAGTTTCCACTTAGCTGTTTGGTAATGGTGACTCTAATATTCTACCTTGTAGTTCTCATTAATAGCCTTAGGGAAGTTCATACACCTGGATCTGCTAGGAAAGATGGGGGATGGGCTCAGGCTTCATAGTCACTGTTAGGTCTCAAAGAAGAATATCTGTTATGGCAAATCTGTTTCCTCCTAGTAACTGAAACCAAAAGCAAAAAGCAAGTCTGTGAAATTAAAACCTTGTGTAATGAGATAATGCCGAATCTAGCAAACACATGGATAGTCTTAGAATACTGACTGATTAAAAAAATAAAATATGGGGCTGGAGAGATGGCTTCTGAGCCATCTCAGAAGTCCCAGCAACCACATGGTGGCTCACAACCATCTGTAATGAGATCTGGTGCCCTCTTCTGGTCATACATGCTGTATACATAATAAATAAATAAATCTTTAAAAAAAATAAAATATGGGAAAAATAATGGGAATGCGTTATCTTATATAATAATTTATATTTTGGTATAGTTATATATACCAATTATATAAATAATTTTGTCAAAGTTTATAATTTGTTCCAACTGGAAATCCTGAATTTATATAATAAATTTATAGACTAATATTTTGGTTAGAAAACATCATAAAGATTAAAAAGACCTATTTAGCTTTTACTAAGGTATCTCCAGAATTTGAAAAATGTAGCAACTCTCAAAATTTTGTAGACTGATTTAGTACAGTATTTAAAAACAAAATTGTAACTTAAAATTTGATAAAACAGAAAGTATAGAAACAGTATGAATGGCTTGCTCCTCTAGCAGGCTTGCTTAAACGGGACACATTTGTAGGAGCTGTTCCTCTGCAATTTTTTTTTTTTTTTTTTTTTTTTGGTTTTTCGAGACAGGGTTTCTCTGTAGTTTTGCGCCTTTCCTGGAACTCACTTTGTAGACCAGGCTGGCCTCGAACTCACAGAGATCCGCCTGCCTCTGCCTCCCGAGTGCTGGGATTAAAGGCGTGCGCCACCACTGCCCGGCCTCAATATTTCTTATTACATATTACATAATGAACAGAAACTAAAACCAACTAATGTTTTTGACATTTATAAAGTACTTTGATAAATTTAATTCTCTAAAGGTAAAATGGTAAATATGGGGAGATGTGAAAGTCAATGTCATGTCCCCAGGACCCACCTCATCCCTCACAAAGAACTAAAGCAGTAGCCAGCTGCACTTTGAGGTAATCAACTATGGGAGAGGGAAGGAAATCATCAGGAGGGACTAGAACCTGCCTTTCTGAGACAAAAGCACAGAAAACTAAACCTAGTATCCTGACACCTGTGGAATCTGCTTTGCAGAGTGGACATGAGAATCTCAGCTAACTCTGTGTGCATGGATGTGGGTGATCATAGCTAATGGAAGCATCCAGTCATTACAGGCTTTAGCTGATTTAGAGAGACCAGCTGGAGTCTGCACAGCAACTTTGCTTAGGAGATTCTCCATCCTTCTCTGTCCCATTCCCAGAGCCCAGGTTGCAGTAGCCATGTACTAAGTAAGGGAAGTGTTTCTGGCTTCACAAAGGTAGGGTTGTGGAAGATTGTCAGTTCTCATCTGTGAGTCCACAAAAATCCCAGAGCACTAGCACAGAGGTTCCAGCCTCACCATTCAACTTACCCAGCAGAACCATAATGACAGCAACACTCAAGCCTGTCATGTGTCACAATGATGCAGGAGAAAAGTGTTTCAGCAAAGAGGAGAACAGAGCATGGTACATAAGAGTAAAAGTGAAGGATGTTGGATCTCTTTTGTCAATAGCCTCTAGTTCATAGTAAATATTCAACAAACTCTTCCCTATGTGTGATTTGCTCAGTGTGACATCTTCCCTTGTCACTGAACCCCATTTTAAATTGGTAATTTATGTAGAAATAGAAAACTAGTTTCCTACGTGAATGAGCATCCCAAAGAAAAGCTGTTTGTATGTAAAGAGTAAGCTGAAGAACCCAGAAGAAAACCACAGACCCTGTCCTCACTACATCAGGCTAAAGTTCAAGAGGAGATTAAACTCTCTAGGGGCACTGAATGCTAATCCCAGGACCTCAGTCAGACAGCCTGGGTTCAAGCCACAGCTTTCCACACTGCCATTAGAGTTGTTGGTTCTTCTGATTCTTTTTCTCTGTCTGTGGCAATGTGACATGTGTATTAACCTGACATGTAGGCCCATATGAGCTAGAACCTTGGAGTACTTTCTACAGTATCTGGGACATGGTGGCTGCTCATGATTTTGAAAAGCAATTTCTTGGTTAATTTGCTAAGTCATGGATCATTTACTGACACTGGATGATCTGCACAGTGTCATGGAGCTGGGCACAGATTATGGAGCTGAATTTAGCTCTTGATACATATGTGTATCTGGAGATAATTGTAACTTGCTAAATTAGCTTCCTATAGATTTGAAAAATACCTAGGATCAGCAGTTCAAAGAAGTAAATATGTCCTCTGTTTCATTGATTGAGAGAGTTCAGGGATCCTGGCTGGACTGGCTCCATTGCTGTGGTCTCAGGGGAGGCAGAACCTCCTTATGAAGAAAGTGTGTAATGGAACAATGTGGCTCATGTCCACCTTACCTTCTAAACAACCAATCATTTCTCATAGTACCATTAGCTGGGAACAAAGGCTAAATTAGTATATGAATTTTTTAGTATATTTCAGACTCAAAGTACAACATTTGTGCTAGACAACTTCCCAATATTGAAGTAAATTATTAAGATAAATCAACCAATAAAAGCAGAAGTTGCACTAAATATCACAGTTTAGAAATTTTAATCTGCTGGCCATCCTGTTGCATTGGAGCCTGTAGGAAGACAGACGATCATGGTAGAAAGACAATAATAAGGCAAATCAGGGCTGGAACATGACTAAAAAGACAGAGCAAAGACACACAATGTCTGTCAGTGACATATTCACCTTTAATTTTATCATGTGTATTGGTGTTGTTTTTGTTCAGGTAACAGTATATGGACTGATCAAATTATAATTATATATTTAGGAAAGTGTGTGTGTGTGTGTGTGTGTGTGTGTGTGTGTGTGTGTGTGTGTGTGTTTGAAAGAGAGAGAGATAAACAGAGATATCATGGAGATATATACATATAGAGAGAAAGAGAGGGAGGAAGAGAGAGAACAGTTAAAGAAACACAGAAGGGAGAAAAAAACAGAAAGCAGGGAATGATATAATTAATGTAACTATGTATTATTTTGATAAAATCAAAAATAAAAAGCTTCAGGAAGTGCTAAAATCATCAGAAGGATTCATCAATTACTGCTAGAATCAGGTTCAGTGAAAATGTAGTGAGCACATTTTAAAGTTCAACTTCTATTATTAGATGACACAATAGAGCCCCTAACCACAGCGGGGAGGGGCCTGAGAGCTGCTAAGCCCTGATCTGAAGTTATCAGGTTTTTCTCATGGACTAAGAAGGAACTGAAGACAAACAGCCTTTGGGAATCGTGAGCTAGGGCCACTCAGAGTGTCAATAAGAAGTGTCCACGAGAAGGAAAACAAAGCTCCCTGGAGAAGATCAAAAAGACCAGGGATGTGTGAGGACCTGTTATATACAAGCTGCTTATGCTCCATATTTCAGAGCTATGACCACAGTACCTCATAATGTGACTGTATTTGGAACAGGGTCTTTAAAGAGATAAAGGTCAATTGAGTCATTGGTGTGAACCTTAACCCACTGTGACTGGTTAAATTTCAATAAATGGAGAAGTTCCACAGAGACAGGTTGAAGTAAGATCCCATGTGGAGAGAAGGAGAAGGTACAATTTACAACAGGAGAGGCATTGTGGAAGAAGTAGCTCAGTGGACATCCTGACCCTGGGTTTCCAGCCTCCACAGCTCTGAGGAAATGAATGTCTATTGTGTGGGTCTCCAGTCTGGGGTACATTGCCATGGCAACCCTAGAAACAGAACACAGGCACTGGTAAGACAAAATGATAGTCCAGCTCCTCAACGCAGCAGTGCTTGTTGAGAAGAGTCTGTGGTCAGATGAGGATGGAACTGGAGGAGAGGACAGAATGAGGAACCTAAGTGAGAAGGAATGGTGGCTGAGATTGCAGAGACACTTCCCTCTGGCCGTGTCACTGGCCTGCATGTCAGCCTCAATGTGCCAGGAAGTGAGCAGTGATAAGCCTGGAGCCAGGGCATCAGCTGTTTTGGGACTGACTTGTATTCTCTGATGGGGCTCAGAGTTATGTTGATTTAAGTGGAATTCTGCTGAAAGTAATTCTGTCAGCCTTAATATTAGAAAAATTAATTATTGTTTTTTTAATAATTTTCAGACAGGATATTTTGGTCACCTGTTGCAACAGATGGACTCACAGAGCAGTACTCAGGACACTGAACATTGTTCTGAACTTCTCTCCTTTGTCACTCCTGGTGTTCACCTGGAGTCCTTTAGTTCTATTCACAGTGAAGGGACACTAGCCCACTGGAGCATGAGGCCCTGGCAGACCTTGACCTTCTCCCCTGTTCCCTCTGCCTTGATAAAAACCATCAGATTACATTCCTGGAGCTAGCCCCTGAAGGTCTATTTTTCATTTAGCCACTTCCTCTTCCTGAGGCTGACTTCCAAGGTCTTGCTATCAAAGTATTGAAATCCAGCAATCTGAAGCCCTCTTTGACTCACCTAATTCACATGTTCAATTAAAATTAAGCCTCATCCTAACAGGGAGTTTCCCATTTTACCTTTATAGAATGCAGTTTTCCCATGTGCTACATCTGTCCTCCTTCTATCCAGAGGCAGTCCTTTGTCTCTCTGGGACAAATATCCCTGCCCCCTTTCCCTGGTTCCCTTCCCCTTCTCCCTCTTCCTGTCTCCTGTCCTTTTCCCCTTATCCCTGCCCTCTGCCCCTCTGGGACAAATAAATCTCCCCTGTCATCTTGGCAAATAAAGTGCTGAGAACTTGGTCTTGGGGGTCCTAAGCTGATACTTTTCCTTTCATTGGTGCCAAAACCCAGGATTCTGTCTACAGGATCCCTTAGCAGCACCAACACAGTTCTCAAACATTTGGACCTCCTGATGCCTGATCTAATCCAACAGGAGCAGATTGGTAAATTCCTGCTCCCTTTCTGTCCTAAATAATCCCCAGGTTATCAGGTGACAGCTGTGGAGTGTCCAGAGTCCTTGCTCTGTCCTGTGAGATTGGGGAGACTGCACCCCAGCACAGACTTCGTTGGTTATGGTAGACTCCCTTGGGCAGCTGATAGGCACATTCTGTTCACTTTGGCTTGACTGGAAGTTTTCCTGTCATGTTTGGTGGCCATGTCACTGGAATCCAGTGTCCTCTCCTAACCCTCCCAAAGTCCTGTCTGACAGTTCCTGGATTGTCTCCCTCTTTGTGATGGAGTTTGAGTGTCATGCCTCTCTCTCAGAGGTCTCTGTAGGGCTGTTCCAGACCAGGGGAAGCTCTAGGCCTTCGACCCTGGCCCAAGGTCACCATTAGCAAAGGGAATCCATTTTTTCCATCCTGACTGAAAATTCCAGCACACTCAAAATTACTGATACATCCTAACCCTCAAAAAACAGCCCTTATGCTCCCTAAAGACCAAACAAATCAAAACCTTTACAAGTCTGTGGGCATAAGGACCAAAACAAGGAGATATAGCCCCCCCCCCCTTGCCCTCTTGGAGACCTCTCAGGTCTCCACTTGTCCCTGTCTTCTGCCTCCTCTCTCTGAGAACTCCTATACCTCCTCCGTCCCTGCCTACTTCTCAGACCTGACTGTCTCTGCTTTCTTCTATTCACAGTTGCAAACTTTCTCGTTCTACTTTGTGGTCCTCCAAACATCTGCCGCAGGAACACTGCTACTGACAGTCTGTCTGCCTTTGCACTCCGTATCCCCGCATCCTGCAGCTTGGTCACAGTAACAGCAGCAGAGTTCTGCGAGCTAGCTCATGCCATGTTGTGACCAAGCGAAAGCCATGCCATCAGGGAACCATGGACTGCAATCTCAGCAGACCAAGCCAGCCATTTCTGCCATGTGTGCCCTACTCTTCCTGCTCTCCCCAAGGCACCAGAGCCACGGGTCACACCGCTCAGGCTCCAGCAGCTGCCACCACAGACCATAACCAGTCCTCCACCCAGCACCATGGCTATGGCCTTCATCCTATTAACAAAAAACTTCACCGCCACTTGAAACTGTTAACAACCTGTTCTTCCTTCTGCTCTGAAACAGATTGCTGTCCTTTTCAGATTCCCTCTCCTAGCCTGCCTTCCTCCCTGAGTTGCCACAGGGTCTTTTCCTGCCCTGCCCGCTCCACTCTGCTGGGCCCAGCAGCTGGTCAGTCTCTCCAGCTTTCCTTATAACCAGTAACTGGAACAAACACACCAGCCTCCCCCATGGCTGCTGCAGCCCCCGATGCCATGCCTGCCCATCTCATCCCTGCCCATCCCATCCCCAGCTCCTGGTCACTGACTCTCATGCCAGCCAGCCTCCTCTGTCAAGGCCAGCCATACTTCCCTCTGCCACTTTCTCAGTTTAACCCTTTTCTGTCCTGAAACTCCTCCTGCAGCTTACACAAATAGAGTTCCAAATCTCTTGTACATTAACTCTGTTCTACACTCCCAAAACTTCCCTTCTACAAAATGTCTTTTTTCTACCCTCTTCTCTTTAAAATATCTCCCACAGTCCAGCCTCCCCATCACTGCCATAGCTCCGAAAACCATCTCAGCCCCATGATGCTCCATTCCTGTCCTGAAACTAAATTCCCTGTATCAGCCAGTGGCTCCTGCCACACTTGCTCTCCTGTGTCCCCTGTCAGCTCAGCCTCTGCTGTTGAACCTCCACAGCCACTGCCTCCTCTCTCCTCTCTTCCTAAATCTAAGTTCTCCACTATTAATTACTTCATGATCCTTCTTATCTGACACCTCCCTCAGCCAAGGCCCTGGCTACTTCCCAACTTAATAACCCTTTCCTGTCCTGATACTGCCTGCAGCTTAAACTCAGACATATAAAACAAGCATGATAAAGAGACATGCCAGTTTCTGGAAGCACCTCTAATCTCCTTCAAAAAAGATGATGGGGCACTCAAGAACCCACACCTGGAGCTCGCTTTAAATGAAACAAAGCTGACTACTGGATGAAAAACTGCCCTTTACATTGACTGCTGCTATGAGCTTGTCCAAACTGTGGACAAGCAAGACACTAAGGAGTTGATTGCCCCACTTTGCCTAGACTAGTTGCTAGCCACCCCCAAGTTCCTACTCTACAGGAAAGTCTCTTGGATCTTCTGGGCCTAGTAGCCAAAGACTGATGCTGCCCTGTGACCTCTGACCCCAACAGTCATAGGGGAACCTAGAGTAACTGAGCAGGTAGCCAGTCAGTTTGTCATTTCAAATGATACAAAAGCCATTTAAATTGTACTTCCTACACAAATTTCTCCTTCACAGGTCTCTGATGACATTGATGGCTAACTGTAGCTTGAACAACACAAACACCAGTCCATTTCATATATACATTTTACCTTGCTAACAGGTTTCACACTAGGAAAGATTTGGAGTTTCTAAAGGCTGTGAGAAACAGAAAAGTAAGTTATGTAGGACAAGCAAAATGGCTGTTACAAGGTATGTAGGTCTAAGATAAGTTTAAGTTATGACAGTGTATGTGTTAAGGTCTGAAGATATGAGAGTTTAAGTCCTGAGGTTTGAGAAAGTGATTTGTGGGTCTGAGAAAAAATTAAGCTATATGAAAATTTGGTTTGATTTCTTTCTTTCCATGCTAACCCCTCTCCCTCACCCATAGTCAGAATATACACCCAGTCCTCCAGACACCCCCCAGACTCCCCCCTTAATTTGTTCCTTTCGAGGTTTTTTCTCCTCATTCTCTCATGTCCTATTCCCTTACTAGAAAAGTATGTCCACTCAAAATTGACATAAATTTTTGCCTTTTTACCCTAACAGCAGCTCCCAGGATACTCCTGCATCCCTCCTCTTTTTTTTCTTCAAAAATCCCCAAACCTCTCTTTGTAGGGAAAAGGAGCTGGCTAGAGAAACCCACCATGACCCTGGAGCCCAGAATTAGGGATGGATGGCTCAGATAAGACCAGTGAGAGAAACACAGTTTAACACAGATCAAAGCCATCTCTGCCCCTGTCCAATTGACTTGTGAAATCAACCAATCACAGAGCAGGACAGTAGAATCTTGGCCCTAGGGCCCAGGACCAGGGAAAGAAAGACAGCCTGTGTTTGGGACCTGAGCCAGAGAAGTGAACACTTATTCCCCAAACCCAGAACCCAGGAAATATGCCCTGACTCTGAGACTAGTACCAAAAGAACAATCTTGGCCCCTAGAATCAGAGTCAGTGAAAGAAATGTGCCCTGGCCTTAGAGGTAGTAAAAAGCCAAGAAAGGCCAGTGAAAGAAACACAGTTTGGCCCTGAAATCAGGGCCATCTCTGCCCCTTGCTCACAAAACTGGCCAATCACTGGGCAGAAAATAAACTAACCAATCACAGTTGACTCCACCCCCTAGACATCCTATATAAACTGCCCTGCCTGGTCAGTTGTGAGCTGTTCTCTCCACCCTGGTAGAGGCAGCTACTCTCCTGGACTCCTTCCCAAATAAACTCTTTCTCAAAAGAGTATTGGGTGAAGACCTTCATTGACAGCTGAACAGAAGAGCCTTGCTGGGACGTCCAATAGTGGACTGAGCAAGGGGGAGCTGAACAGAAGAACCTTGCTGGGACGTCCCATAGTGGACTGAACGAGAAAGAGCTGGTAAGACTGAGCCAGAGATTGTGGCTCTCTAGGAGAAGAGCAGGATTGCTGTGTCCTGCGGGGAGACTATCCCCCATCATACCATCATACCTGGTATATCCTGACTTTCCCAAAGAGTCAGGATACCCTTCCTTGCTGAAGCACTTCCAGGCCTGATTCTCCCAAGAAGTCAGAAAACCTTCCTTTCCAAGGTTGGGCTGTTTCTTTGCAGTCTTAGCCATCAGAGCTGTGCTAAACAGCTCCAGGTGTCCGGGACACCTTCAGGGCAGAGCTCTTGTCCTAAGTAGCTCTGAGGTATCTGGGTTACCTTGCCCTCTAGGGCTGAGCTGTCTCCAGTTCAGCCATCACAGCTGTGCTAAACAGCTTCAGGAGTCTGGGACACCTTCAGGGCAGAGCTCTCGTCCTAAGTAGCTCTGAGGTGTCCAGGATACCTCGCCCTCTAGGGTTGAACTGTCTCCTCATAGTTTCAGCCATCAATTTACTAACATTTTGGTACCAAAACCCAGGACACCAAACCCAGAGTTTTTGCAGCTTACTAACATTTTGGTGCCAAAACCCAGAACACCAAACCCAGAGTTTTTGCAGTTTACTTACATTTGGTGCTGAAACCTGGGACACCAAACCCAGAGCTTTTGCAGTTTACTTACACTCTTTCCTTCAGCCTCTTTGTCTTGTCCATGCCACTGTATGGGGTACCACCTCTCATCTACATGCTACAAAAGTAGACAAAGTCAAAGCAGCATGTAGACAAGATGTGATTGTAATTGCTACCACTGATGACATCACATTGTGAGGAACTTTCTTAAATGTTAAAACCTTATCCTCATTGTCATTGTTTACTGTGGTGCTTGGGATCAATACCAGAGCTTCAGCCACACTATGGACCTGCTCTAGTCCAAGACAGCCGTGTCTTAAACACAGAGCTTAACTGTTTATCCTTCTCCTTTTGTTTTGGGGTTTTTTTTGTTTTTGTTTTTTGGTTTTTTGGTGCAGGGTTTGTCCTAGTCTTTCTGTGGTATCCCTTGCTCTTTTGTCTCCACAATTTAACAAAGATCCACACTAGGAAATGAGGAAGGGCAAAGCCAGGTAGAATTCTTAGCCTGGGAAAAGGAAGGCAATTACCAGTGTATTTTAAATTTTCTATCATCTTCTCCTGCTGGCTTGCTCCATAAACCTTGCAAATCTAGGGGAAATATTTATAGATTCACATCCATAGTAACCCAGGAAATAAATGACATCACAGAGGTACCACAAAGCTGGAGCCCTTCCTGCTTCCCTGCTGTGGGATGGTCTGTATGTCAAGTATGTTGCTGATTGGTCAGTAAATAAATCACTGATTGGCCATTGGCTAGGCAGGAAGTATAGGCGGGACAAGGAGAAGAATTCTGGGAAGTGGAAGGCTGAGTCGGGGAGACACTGCCAGCCACCACCATGACAAGCCGCGTGGGAAGGTCCCGGTAAGCCACGAGCCATGTGGCAAAGTAAAGATTAATAGAAATGGGCTAAATATAAGAGTAAGAGCTAGACAATGACAGGCCTGAACTAATGGCCAAGCAGTTTAAATAATATAAGAGTTTATGTGTTTATTTTATAAGTGGGCTCTGGGACTGGCGGGACTTGGTGGCGGGAGCTGGAGAAAAATTCTCCAGCAACAAATGGCGCCCAACGTGTTGGCAAGAGTTTCCACCTAAAACCTGAGTAAAAAGATTCTAAAACGGAGCTAAAAACAGCTCCTAGTTGTCTCTTTCAAGCTAGCGGCAGCCTGCGGGTTTGAGCTACTATGGCAGGTTCCTGGCGTGCATACTGGACCTGCAGTATGGCGGGAATGAGGCCTCTGCAAGTGGTACATTAAGCTGTGTGGTGGATTTAGCCTTTGCTAGTACAAAACAAAACAAAACAAAAAAAGAGGTTTCTGGGCTACACACTGCTTTGATAGAAGCATAGACCCACTATTTCTGAGAGTTACGGCTCCCAGAGCTGGCCGTAAGCGGACTACCGCCATGTTGGGAAGCTAAAGTGGGCGGAGCCAACAGCCATAGCGCCAGCGCCATTTCAGGCTTAGAAGGCTGCGGTTTAAAGCAATAGGCTCAAGATAATATAAAAAAATAAGCCACGTAAAGATGGCTACCACACAGAGAATCTGGATTATGTTCTCTTTGATATTCGTAACTGCAGAAAAACATTTGATTGTAAAAGCTGTTGAGTTATGCCAAAATGTATATTTTAAAGGTACCTTGACTTCAAAATTTGGATGTAAGGATATGTTGCTTTGGAAAGGAGGCTCTGATTTTGTTTCCACAGAAAGCCAGAGGCTATGGATTTGTTCCAGATTAAGATACATCAGGTTTGACCAGCCAAGACCACCTGAAAGGTCTCCGATGACACCATGACCCAGATGATTCAACATCCAGAATGGTTTGAAGGCAACTGGCTCAGACGATACACTCTCATGGACTATTCCATAATCCTAAAAATTTTCTTTGTATCCCCATAAGATACAGCGCCCCCCTCCAGCAGGAAGTAGTAAGAGAAGCTACGCCCAAATTCCCAAATATACCAAGCTGACTTTGGAGATGTATAAAGGTTAAAACCTTCCTTTTTAAGAAAAGAAAAGGGGAAGTGCTGTGGGATGGTCTGTATGTCAAGTATGTTGCTGATTGGTCAGTAAATAAATCACTGATTGGCCATTGGCTAGGCAGGAAGTATAGGCGGGACAAGGAGAAGAATTCTGGGAAGTGGAAGGCTGAGTCGGGGAGACACTGCCAGCCACCACCATGACAAGCCGCGTGGGAAGGTCCCGGTAAGCCACGAGCCATGTGGCAAAGTAAAGATTAATAGAAATGGGCTAAATATAAGAGTAAGAGCTAGACAATGACAGGCCTGAACTAATGGCCAAGCAGTTTAAATAATATAAGAGTTTGTGTGTTTATTTTATAAATGGGCTCTGGGACTGGCGGGACTTGGTGGCGGGAGCTGGAGAAAAGTTCTCCAGCTACACTTCCCCAGTTGTTTGCTTTCTTTCCTTAACTACATGCTAGTAGGTCTCATCTGTGCCAAGTCTGAATTTAACATTGAGAGCTCACTAGTCTGCATCTCCAAATGGGTTTCAGGTGGACTTAGCTTAGTTTGAAAACAGTGCTTACCTTCTGCAGAAGAAGCTAAAGGTATTTCATTTCCTGTTAATCATAAGAGACACAGGTGTGAGCCTGTTGAGCAAACAGTAACACTCCCTGGTTGGAAGCACACGCGTGGGTGGAGTAGTGTGAGGAAGGCAGTGTGCTGTGTAGATGTCTTGTGCTGAAGTTATCATGTGTAACAGGCTGCATTTGAAAATATCATTACACATTTTTATTTCTACATATGTGATCCCTTCTCTAATGTCCATCAAATCAAGATTGTAAACAAGCGTTATTTGAAGTCAACCTATCTAAACTCCAGCAAACCTGATGTCTCTATAGGTTTGAGGTAAGTGGTAGTTTGAACGTAATTTGCCCCCATAAACTCATAGGGAGGGGTATTATTAGGAGATATGGCTTTGTTGGAGTGGGTATGGCCTTGTTTGAGGAAGTAATTGTGGGAATGGGCTCCTTAGTTTAAAATATGTTCAAGATATGTTCAGTATGACACACATTTCACTTCCTGTTGCCTGTGGATCAGTATGTGAGATTCTCAACTTATACTCCAGCACCATGACTGCCTGAGTGCTGCCATGTCTGCTCCATGATGATAATGAGTCAAACCTCTGAAACTGTAAGCTACCCCAATGAAATGTTTTCCTTTGTAAGAGTTTCTGTGCCCATGGTGTTTATTCACAGCTATTGTAACCATAATTTAGAAAGAAATTGGTACCAGGGATGGGGGTATTGCTGTGGTAGGCCGGACTATATGCAGACACTTAGTCTCAGTCCTCTCTCCTGCAGACCACTGCACTACTGAAGCCCTGTAATGACCCTGACATCACCATCTATATTCATTCATAACATTGACCCTGGAATATGGCTGTCATCTTCACAGAAAGAGAAACTGCGGACTACACAGAGAGGAAGGTTTTCTTTCCCATGGCTTCTTGCTGCCAGTCTCTCAGCAACTCTGTGGATAGTCATAGCACCCTCACAAAGAGGGTACAGGTATATACGTTGTACAGGAAGGGAGACTGTGCTTCAAATTTAGAGTAAGTTATCCAAGATTTTACAACCATAATGCCACCTGGTTTGGGGGGAGCTGCTGTGCCACATGATATACACAGGGGCAGCCTTTATCTCTAAAGGGTCTGTGGTCATCACCATAGATAAGGACACTGAGGCTGAAACAGAGACTCTGTCCCCACTTCCCTGCTGTGTCTCAGAGGCCATTTCCTGTGCCCTCACTTTCATTTACCACAACAAAGCAACTGTCCCCACATCTGTAACCCTGCCACTGACTCTGCCTCTTCTCTAAGACTCTAACTTGAGGAATTCTAGTCAACATTCCTGTTCCAGAAAAGAGGTTCTTGTTCCAGGGGCCCCTTCCTTTTTTCTTCTTCCATGGACAGACCATATTTTCAAGACTGGGCATAGAAGTCAGCTCCATTCTGTGGCTGCTGCTTAGGGAATAAGGTATGTGGGATATATACCATGTATGCAGTGTTAGTCTATGAGTCAGGATGCTTTGGTCAATTCTTGATTCTTCCTCACCTGCTCACAAGTCAAGTGTCTTTTATGAACCTCAGGCTCATCTCTAAAGGGAAGAAGTGACCTCTCTCCAATAGCACATGGTTAGGGAGAAAATGATATAATGGAGATGTGGCACACAGCACATTGTATTTTGTTCCATTCCTTACATGTACTTTCTCATCCAGGGCATCCTTAGGGCAAATGACACAGCAGATGAAATATCACTGCAAGACTATAGATTGCATCTTATCTGAGCCACTTGCTGGTTCTGGTTGCCTAGGCATTACATTACTTCAGTGTCCTTATTTGTGACATCTATCGAGTTAGGATGAAGCCATTCTCCCTGTCACTCTCCATTGAGGGGTTCTGAGAAGACTTGCTACAGCTGTACATGGGTGAGCAAAGGGTGATATCTTTATAAACTAGTTCACCCTGAGACTCAGCAGGCCCTGACCAGAGGGTGTGTGCCTTACGGTCAGGACTGTGGTTTTATGAGATCATCCACTGTGGCACCACTTGAGTAGTGACAAATTGAAACACATGAAATATTCCTGATCTGGGATCTGAATTAGTGTGTCTGTAGCTGCTAAAATATGATGCTTTGTTTATACAGGGGAACAGTTCTTAGTTCTGACATGGAGTTAGGGTGTGGCTGACATTGGGGTAGCTTTCCCATTACTACTATTAGCATCTAACTGTTAGGAACATTTTGCCACCTTGGGGAGCTGATGACGAATGGAAATTCTGGCTGAGTTTGAGCAATTCTGACTCAGCATTTCTTATGTGTCAGGCTTCTCAATGGAGATAGAATCAGATGTGGGTTCCAGGCCAGATCTCAGCAACAACTGACTACATGATCACAGTCAGGGCACTGGAACACAGAGCTCACATCTCAAAGAAGACTGGACTTGGTAGTCTGACTGTCCTTCATGCTGTAAAATTCTCAGAATCTAGACCTAGAAAGAAGACTTCAGGCCTCTGTCAGGAAATTCAAAGTAAGTGTCCTGTTGCCTCAGCTGGGGATTGGAGGTCATCCAGTTGGAGACTCACATAGACATAAGCCTACATTACTCAGAACCTTCAGTGTCTGAGAGAGTTGGTACCTGACACAAAAGTTTTTCAGACAGATCTAAGGCAAAGGCCTAGCTTGGTGCCAGCATCTAAACCATTAGGTGAGAGATTTCACAGGGAATGTGGGCACGTTGTGAATGCTCCCAGTGTGCTGTGGATGAAGAGGAAATGAGAAAAACAAGCCACCATGCCCTGGCCCTGTTACTTTCTGCTGTGGTTTGTTTTTCCTCTTGGGAGGAGGAGCCAGACATTTTGGGTAAAGAGCCCCTGCTGGCCTGCTTACTGCCATCTCTGTTGACAGCTAGAGTGGAAGCTGGCATACACTCAGCCCCAGGTAGATTGGGGAGAAAGAGAAGACTTAATCAGTAGGGGAAGTACACTCTGGAGGCAGTCGGCCAAGTCTGACTCTGTCACTGAACAAGGAAGTCAGCTCTCGGTTTTATGGAGGCTCTAGCCTGAGACAGATAGAGAAAGGTAAGGACTGCTGGGCAGGCAGACCAGGGTATGGATTTACCCCCATTTACCAGAAGGGGGACCTCTAGCAAACAGCATGTCCTCTCCCCTCCTCTGTTTCCTTGGTCCACAGTTGGGGTAAAGTCACCCTATGAACATGGGGGGTCACTTGCAGACTTCTTTCTTGTTGCTCACAGAATCTGGGGCACATTTTGACCTGTTGGAGATATCAGGGATGAGGAGGACAAAGCAGTACTTACCAAGCACATACAGCACTGTGCCTCCCCCAGACCGAAGCTCCTTGTCAGAGTCTAATCTGTGGGACTTCACACAGTAGTAGGTACCAGCGTCAGCAGGTGTGACATTACTGATGCGGATGGAAAAGTCCAGGTTGTTTCTCTTTGTAGCATCTGTAACATTTGTGACTCTGGGGAACTTCTCTCCTGTGAAACTATATATTAGGTGCCGACTCTGCCCTGTACCCCTGAACCACTGAATGGGTCCCACAGGGAGCAGGGAGGTCACAGTGCAGTTCAGAATGGCTGAGTCTCCAGCAGCAACAGAAACTGATTTCTCAGGTTGAATCACCCTCAGCTCCTTCTGTGTAGCTGCTCCTGCAGGAAACATCAGTTAGTGCTCATCATGATGGGAACCCACAAGCTTTTCAAGGTTGTGATCAAACACTGTTTCTTACTAGAGTTCAGCATGATGTGATCATGGTCTTCTCACTTGGACCTCTTAACAAAAGAATGTAACAGACAAGGAAACTGAGTCACAGAGACACTGAGAACTTGGCAGTATTTTGATTGAAGCCCTAATTCTTTTTGGAATTCTCATGTTTCATGCAGTATCTGTTTGGTTTTCATCTTCTGAGCACATGGCATATGGCACTTCTTAAATAATTGTATTGAATGTGATGACCTGACTCTTTTAGAACAGTGAGATGTGAACTTAGTGCTTTGTATAATTAATGAGATGTACATTTTATTACACGTTTCTCTGGGTCAGTCCCCCAGTTCTCGATATGGTTGCTTCATCAGGTAGAGTGATAATGCCATAGATAGGTCCCAATATGCAATAACATGCACCTTAATTAGAGAAACAAAACCTTGGCTTAAATTACCAGTTTTTAAAATATAAAAATTACATTATTTAATTAACTAATTAATTATATGTGTGTGAGTATTTTGCTTCTGGGCATGCCTGGTGCCCAAGGAACCCAGAAGAGAGTGTCAGATCCCCTGGAACTGAAGTTACTGAAGATGGTTGTGAGCCACCATGTGGTTATTGGATTGAACCTGTGTCCTATGGAAGAGTAGGAAGTGCTCTTAATCCCTGAACTGTCTCTCCAGCCCCAGCGTTATACTGACTTTAAGGATGTAACAGATTGCTATAAAGTTAGCGGTTTGACACAACAAAACCATTTATTTCATGCTTCGGAGGTCAGAAGTTTCATTTTAACTTGGTGGGCCAGGCAGTTAACATGGTGTCCCAGGACCCCACTCTCCAGGAGGACCAATTTTGTTTGTTGTATATGGTGTGGTCATCTGAGGGTTCTGTCCCTTGTCACCTGTCTGCCCATCACAGCACCCTGTTTGCTCAGTAACTCCAAGTCCCACAACTCTGACACTTCTGACCCATTTTTGCCTGGGCTTTGGTAATCTGGGAGGACTGCACTGTACTGCACTGTACTACACTACTGGACCAAGACTGTACAATGTTCATTTGAGATATGCAACGAACAAATGGAAATTCACTAAAGAAAGTCAAGAGTCTGAATAGCAAAATGTGAAGATAAATGGAGAGAGACTGTAAGAAGGAATCTAATGGAATTGGGAAGTAGAGAACCACATAAGTTATTAGTTCAATAGACAGGGTCCACAGAGAATTTAGGAGGTTACAAAATAAAAATCTAAATAATGGAAATGGATAGAGTAACATTACTCAGCAATGCAGGGGCAAGGAGAGAATAAAGAGAGAAATTGAAGAATTTGGAGTATAGAGACAAGATTATTGGAAAAAATGTCTCACACCTTCTTGTTTTGATAAAATATAAGAACTATAATTCCAACACACTGAACTAATTCAATGTGAGGTAAACTCAGAGAGACCCACACCAGCACACACTAGAATCCAACAGACAAAAGAGGAGTAACAGAGAATGCTGAGAGCAGCCTAGAGCATGACTCATCTTCTTCAACATCAAAATGATATGAACACTGTTCTTATCAGAAACGGAAACTTCCAAGGGCAATGAGATAGTGTGTGTGTTCACAGTTCTTAAAGAAAAAAATACACCCAGAATTTAAATAAAACCAAGGATTCCTCACATGACAACACTTTGGGAACAATATAGGAGAGAAGACATGCTATTCTATTTTTCTTTAAATATTTTTATTTTATAATTAACTTAATTTCACATATCAGCCACGGATTCTCCCATCCTCCCTCCTCTCACCCACCCAGCCTTCCCTCTCAAATAGCCCCCCCCCCATTCCCACCTCCTCCAAGCCAAGGTCTCCCCTGGGGAGTCAGCCCAGCCTCTTAGACTCAGCTGAGGCAGGTCAAGTCCCCTCCTCTCTACACCAAGGCTGAGCAAAGTGTACCAGCATAGGCCCCAGGCTCCAAAAAAGCCAGCCCAGGCACCAAGGACAGGTCCTGGCTCCACTGCCTGTGGGTCTCCCAAAGAGTTCAAGCTAATCAACTGTCTCACTTATCTAGAGGGCCTGGTCCAATTTCTTGGGGGCTCCTCAGCCATTGGTTCACAGTTCATGTGTTTCCATTAGTTTGGCTATTTGTCACTGTGCTTTTTCCAATCATGGTCTCAATATCTTTCCCTCATACAATCCCTCCTCTCTCTCACTGATTGGACTCCTGGAACTCCACCTGGGGCCCTGCCGTGGATTTCTACATCTGCTTCCATCAGACACTGGATGAGAGTTCTATCATGACAGCTAGGGTGTTCGGCCATCCGATTACCAGAGCAGGTCAGCTCAGGCACTCTCTCGACCATTGCCAGTAGTCTACAGTGGAGGTATCTTTGTGGATTTCTGGGGACCTCTCTAGCACTCTGCTTCTTCCTAGTCCCCTAGGGTCTTCATTCATCATGGTATCTCTATCCCTGTTCTCCCACTCTACTCCTAATCCAGCTGGGACCTCCCGCTCCCCTAAGCTCTCTTTCCCTCTACACTTGCCCTCCGTTACCCCTCCCCCGCCACACACACCCAAGTTTGCTCATGTAGATCTCATCCATTTCTCTGTCTTTGGGCGATCCTGATGTCTTTCTTAGGGTCCTCTTTACTAAGTAGCCTCCCTGGAGTTGTGAGTTGTAGTCTGGTTAACCTTTGCTTTACATCTAGTATCTACTTATGAGTGAGTACATACCATGTTTGTCTTGCTGAGTCTGGGTTACCTCACTCAGGATAATTTTTTCTAGTTCCATCCGTTTGCCTGCAAACCTCATGATGTCATTGTTTTTTCTCTGCTGAGTAGTACTCCATTGAAGACATGCTATTCCTAATCAAAAGCTTGAGTTCATTATAATGATACCTACCATGCAAGAAATACTAATGGCTTCCCTTGGGTTGAAATAAAAAATGACAAAGATAAGGCTCAGGTGCAAAAGACAACACAAAGTGCTGTGGGATGGTCTGTATGTGCTCTGATTGGTCAATAAATAAAACACTGATTGGCCAGTAGCCAGGCAGGAAGTATAGGCAGGACTAACAGAGAGGAGAATTGAGAGAACAGGAAGGAGAGGAGAGACACTGCCAGCCGCTGCCATGACAAGCAGCATGTGAAGATGCCGGTAAGCCATGAGCCACGTGGCAAGGTATAGATTTATATTTTAATTTAAGCTATAAGAACAATTAGCAAGAAGCCTGCCATGGCCATACAGTTTGTAAGCAATATAAGTCTCTGTGTTTACTTGGTCGGGTCTGAGCGGCTGTGGGACTGGCAGGTGAGAGAGATTTGTCCTGACTGTGGGCCAGGCAGGAAAATTCTAGCTGCAACAACGTTTGGCAGTATAGTGAATTTTGAAATTTCATAAAGCATCCTGAGCTCCCAGCTTCCACTTAGCTGTTGGAAAATGGTGGCTCTAATCTCCCACTTCAGTGGTTCTCATTAACAGACTTAGGGAAGGGCACACATCAGGAGCTGCCGAGAAGGACAGCTTCCTAGATAACTTAATCCAAAAGCAAAAAGGAACCTTGGAGAAGTTAAAACCTTGTGTAATAACTAATATCATATCTAGAAAACATGTGGATAGTCTTAGAATACTTCCTGATTAAAAAATGAACAAGGAATATAATGGGAATGAGTTAGTTTATGTAAGCTTACAAAGTAATTTATATTTTGGCATTGGTTTGTACACAAAATATGTAACTAATTTACTCAAAGTTATATAATTTATCTCAACTGGAAATTCTAAATATACATATCAAATTACAGACTAAAATTTTTGTAACAAAAAAATTAAAAAACCTAATTAGCTTTTGTACTAAGATATTATATGTACAGAAGTTGAATAAATGAAGCAACTCTCAAAATTTTGTGAACTGGTTTAGTTCAGTTTTTAAAAAGCAGAATGTTAATTTCTAATTTTATTAAGCACTGGATCCAATAATATTGAGACAAGAACAAAATTCAAAGTGTGGAAACAGTACTTATGGCTTGCTTTCCCAGTAGGCTTGCCTAAACATGACTTATATGTTCATTTTGCATCCATTCCTCTGCAAAATCTAGCATAATGAATAATACACTAACATGAAATAATATTTTAACATTTATAAAGTAGTTTGATAAATTTAATTCTATAAAGATAAAATGGAAAATGTGGGGATATTTGAAGGTCATTGGTGCATGCCCAAGACCCACTTCATCTTCTAGAAAGAACTAAAGCAGTAGCCAGCTGGACTCTGAGGCAAAGTACTATGGGCAAGTGAAGGAAGTCATCAAGGGACAGGGTGGTGGCACTAGCACCTTGTGATTCTGAGAAGAGACCACAGAAAACTGAACTAAGTATTCTGGCCACTGTGGAATCTGCTTCACAGAGTGGACTTGAGAATCTCAGCTAACTCTGTGCATGGACATGCGTGATCATAGATAGAAGACGCACCCAATTCTTACAGGATTTGGGTGATCTAGAGAGACCATCTGGAATCTATGCAGCAGCTTTGCTTAGAAGAAACTTTGACCATTTTCTCTGTTCTGTCTCCCAGAAAGAGGGCTATAGTAGCTATGTACGATCTAAGCAACATAAGTGTTTCTGGCTTTATACTGGTTGGGTTATGGAAGGTCAGACAGTCCATCATATCTTCATCTGTGAGTCCCACAGAAATCCCAGCACACTAGCACAGGGCTTGCAACCTCAATATTCAGCTTATTCAGCAGAACAACAATAACAGCAACCCTTAAGCCTGTCAAGTGCCTCAAAGATATAAGATAAACGTGTTTCCACAAAGAGGAGAATAGAGCATGTTACACTAGAATAAAAGTAAAGGATGTTGGATCTCTTTTGTCAAAGCTTCTGTGACCTTCAATCTGAGTTTTATGTTAATGGGAAGACTGGGAATTTGTGGACATGCAGTACCTGACCACTCTGCCCTGGGACCTATCTTAGTATGTTGCACTGCTAAAGCTCTGATCAACAATATAGAAGGTTCACTGTGGTTCTTCTTTTGCTTCTGCCTGTACTGAGTATTGGCTCATGGCTTTGGCTGTGCCATGGGCAGGCAGGTGGTCCAGGCACCCAGTTCTCCCAGGGCTAGCAAAGACAAAGGCACTTTCCCACATCTGATATTAACTCTGGAGCTACTGTACCATCCCTCCCACTGTTGGAATTCCTGCACACTGGGCTTCCCACCCCCTCTGCTGTGTCGTCACAGTTGTTCTCACTAGGGAATTATTTATGGGGTGTGGTTTTCTTTGACTGAGCTCTGTAACAAGCTGTGGAGAATGTTGTTACACAAAGACGGCAGACACTTCAAAGCCTGCCTTGTTCCTTTAGCTCAGACTAACAATAGAAAATAACAATATTTCTCCCCAGTCCAAGACAAGCGGCACACATTTTGCTGATTTCAAACCCCAGAGCAGTTACAAACTAGATTGAATGTTTCTGTAAATGGATCATAAGTTAAAACTTTACAGAGATACACAAGGTCAGAGTCACAGATGTCTAACCAAGGTTATTAATGCTAAGCAGCCTAAAACACTATGCCAATTCCAACCAAGGTTATTAACACAAAGTAACCTAAGATATGATACCAATTCTTCACTTGCCAAGTCTGTTGATAAAGAGTTATGTCTCAGAGTGTGTCATACTGGGTACTGCACCCTCCCTCTGGTCCTGAAACCTTGAAAACTTGGGTTGCCATGGTAAATGGCTCGGCTCCTAATTTAGGAATGTGCTTTTGACCAATGAGAGGTAATTCTTGTAATTTTTACTATTGCTTCAAGCCTCCTGTAAGGGAAGAATTTTGAGGCTAGATGAGGAGAAGCAGAAGAAAAAGAACAGAGAATTAGAGCTAAGAAATTGGAGACAATAAGGAGAGGAGAATTAGCATTAAAGATAAATAAAAGAAAATGACCCACAGATGGTGTGTGAAATTAGTATAGAGACTTTTCTTTCCCTTGCTCCTGAGAAGCATTTCACTTCTGGGACCCTGGGTAGGGACTGGGAGCAGGTCTCTTAGTCGCTACAGGCAAAGTTATTAATTGCAGCTGAAAAGTCCAGATTGGACACAAAGCTGGCATTGCACAACAGACGATCCAAGACACATCTTCAGAAGGAAGAGTCCTTACTATAAAGTCCTTTTCATCGGCGTAGCAGGAAAAATGATCACCAGATGCATGTATCTCAATGGAGAACACAGGAAACCTGAAGAAGACAAGGCTGCATGATGCCTTCTAAAGAACAATGTAATTCTAGCAACAGATCCTGAAGGGCTTTATGTTGATTAAATTCCTGGCAAAGAATTCTAAGCAAAGGTTATAAGGTGTCAATAATTCAAGAACATACAACGGATGTGTAAATAAATCATATTTCAAATTGGCCTTCAAAAGGGACCACATATCACTACAGGGCTGGGTTGTTATACCATGATACTTAACTGGTTTGACATTTAAAGTGTGTGAAAGATGGGAGAAGGGAAGCTGACTTGTTAATAAAGCAACATCAATAATCTTAGAAGGAAGGTGGAGCTCATGCCCACACTCTGTGACTCTGAAGTTGTTTGTCCAGTGATGCACTTGAAGGGCTTCCTGAGTGAAGTAAACATCTCAGGGTGAACATGTTCAAAAGCAAACTCCTGACATGGCCTATAGATTTTACATGAAGCTCATTTCCTCTTCCAGATGCTGGTGCCTGCTGTGGGATGTATGGCAAATGTGTTGCTAATTAATCAATAAAACACTGATTGGCCGTTGGCTAGGCAGGAAGTATAGGCAGGGCAAGGAGGAGAATAAAGCTGGGAAGTGGAAGGCTGAGTCAGAGAGACACTGCCAGCCGCCATGATGAGAAACAGCTTGTGAAGATACCGGTAAGCCACGAGCCATGTGGCAAGGTATAGATTAAAGGAAATGGATTAATTTAAGCTATAAGAACAGTTAGCAAGAAGCCTGCCACGGTCATACAGTTTGAAAGCAACATAAGTCTCTGTGTTTACTTGGTCGGGTCTGAGAGGCTGTGGGACTGGCAGGTGAAAGAGATTTGCCCTGACTGTGGGCCAGGCAAGAAAACTCAAGCTACAAATGGCATCCAACGTGGTGGCAAGAGTTTCCACCTAAAAACTGAGAAAAAAGATTCTAAAATGGAGCTAAAAACAGCTTCCTAATTGTCTCTCTCAAATGAGCGGCAGCTGCTGGTTTGAGCTACTGGTGGGTTCCTAGCGTGCGTGCTCAACCTGCAGTATGGCGGGAATCAGGCCTCTCTGCAAGTGGCACATTAAGCTGCGTGGTGGATTTAGCCTTTGCAGGTACAAAACAAAAAAAGAGGTTTTTGGGCTACACGCTGCTTGGATAAAAGCATAGACCCACGATAGCTCCCAGAGCTGGCGGTAAAGGTAGCCATGTTGGGAAGCTGAGGTGGGCGGAGCCAGCAGCCACAGCTGCTGCAGTTTAAGGCAAGAGATTCACAATAAGACAGATTCAGATGTAATAGTTTACAGTGTGTGTAAAAGATACGTAGGCTTGAAAGAGACAAAAAAGGTGATATATAGAGTTATAGAAACAAATACATAGTTTTAAAAAATAAAGTCATTAAAGAGACAGTAAAGGTAGTAAAAAATAAGCCACGTGAAGATGAATATTACACAGAGAATCTGGATTGTGTTGTCTTTGGAATTCTTAACTGCAGAGAAATATTTGATTGTAAAGGAAGCTGAGCTAAACCAATATGTATACTTTAAAGATACCTTGACTTCAAAATTTGGATATAAGGATATGTTGCTTTGGAAAAGAGTCTCTTTTGTTTCCACAGAAAGCCAGAGGCTATGGATTTGTTCAAGATTAAGATACATCAGGTTTGACCAGACAAGACACCCTGAAAGATCTCCGATGACACCATGGCCCAGATGATCCAACATCCAGAATGGTTTGAAGGCATCTGGCTCAGACGATACAGCCTCATGGACTATTCCATAATTCTAAAATTTTCTTTGTTTCCCCATAAGATACAGCGCCCCCCTCCAGCAGGAAGTAGTAAGAGAAGCTACGCCCAAATTCCCAAATTATATGTAATTTTACTTTGTTAAGGTTAAAACCTTCCTTTTTGAAAAAAAAAAAAGGGGGAAGTGCTGTGGGATGTATGGCAAATGTGTTGCTAATTAATCAATAAAACACTGATTGGCCGTTGGCTAGGCAGGAAGTATAGGCAGGGCAAGGAGGAGAATAAAGCTGGGAAGTGGAAGGCTGAGTCAGAGAGACACTGCCAGCCGCCATGATGAGAAACAGCTTGTGAAGATACCGGTAAGCCACGAGCCATGTGGCAAGGTATAGATTAAAGGAAATGGATTAATTTAAGCTATAAGAACAGTTAGCAAGAAGCCTGCCACGGCCATACAGTTTGAAAGCAACATAAGTCTCTGTGTTTACTTGGTCGGGTCTGAGAGGCTGTGGGACTGGCAGGTGAAAGAGATTTGCCCTGACTGTGGGCCAGGCAAGAAAACTCAAGCTACAGGTGCCCCACGCCTAGAAGGGTCTGCACCCCCACATCAAGTCTGATCCTTCAGGAAATTGTATAGGCTCCTCTTCAGCCTGTATCCAAATATGGTCTTTCCCCATTTTCTCTCCTGTCACTGTCCTGTGCAAGCCACCCTCTCTCATTTGCTGACATGCAACAACCTATCTGTCCTGGAAGAGTCGGTGTTCAACCATTACATAGAAACTCAGTTTAAAACACATGTCAGGCCATGGTGCTTCTCTGTTTCAAACTTCTACTGCCTTCCACTCACCTGGAGTGAAAGCTTGGTCCATGAACACAGTAGGCTCTACTTAGGGTCTTTGCCATGTGCCGCTTTGAGTAAAGTCCATCTTCTAAAATACTGGGCTATGTGCCACACACTCAAGTTTTCTTTTTATCTTTACTCAAATTTCCTCTTTTCAGTGATGTCCAACCACAACCCCTGCTTTCAATCTCTAACTCCCCAAATAGCCTTATTTCTTTGGATAATTGGGCATATTTTCATATATCATTTTTTTAAAATATCAGTTTCATGTTTTTTTCTTAATTGTTGTCATTTTCCCCAGTAGAATCTAAGCTCCACATGGGTGACCATTCTGCCACTTGTATTCCCCAGTACAGCACATGTTCCTACAACAGCATGTAGCTCATAGTCAGTATCCAACAATCTCCTCCCTGCTTATGATTCGCTCAGTGTGACATCTTCCCACATCACTGAAACACATTTTAAACTGGTAATTTATTAGAAATAGAATCCTGTGACTTCAGTCAGGCAGCATCCAAGCAACAGCTCTAGACATCGCCATTATGACTGTTTGTGCTTCTGCCTCTTTTTCTGTGTGTGTGACAATGTGTTAAGAGCAGATCATCCACATGAGGCAGAACTGTGGAGTGCTTTGCACAGTATCTGAGACATGGTGAGTATTCCTGACTTTGAAGTGTAATTTTTCAGTTGATTTGCTGAGCCATGGAGCCTTCCCTGACACTGGATGATATGCATGGTGTTGTGGAGCTGGATCTGGATATGGATATGGATGGGCATCTGGATATAATTATAGCTTGCTAAATTATCTTCCTACTGATTTGAAAAACACCTGGGATTAGCAGTTCAAAAGAAGAAATATTTCTAGTGTAGTGGGTTAGAGTTGCTCATCTCCACCTTACTGTCTAAATATTCAGTCATCTCTCACAATAGTGCCTTTATCTGGGAATGACAACTTTAACACATGAATTTGTGCTAGACATCTTCCAAACACTGAAGTAAACTCCTGAGATAAATCAACCAATAAAAACAGAAGTTGCACTAAACACCGCAGTTTAGAAATTTCAATCTTCTGGCTGCTCTGTTGCACTGGAGCCTGTAGGAAGACAGCAATATAGCAAAGCATGGATAAAATACTAAGAAAAAGACAAAGAAAAGACACACAAATCTCTGACAATGATATATTGCCCTTCAATATTACCGTGTTATTGATGTTTATCAATGTTGTCCTTGTTTGGATAACATTATATGGACTTATCAATTTGTTATTTATATATTTAGGAGTGTGTGTGTGTGTGTGTGTGTGTGTGTGTGTGTGTGAAGACATTTAAAGAAACAGAGTCAATGAATTAAAAGAAAGAGAGCAGAGAAAAGAGATGCAATTGATTTAATTATGTATTAATTTAAGAAAAAAACAAAAAGTTTCAGGAAGTGGTAAAATCATCAGAACTCATAACTTAATGCTAATATCAGGTGTAAGGAGAGTGTAATGAGGACATTTTAAAACTTCACCTTCTATGATATTAGCTTATATAACACCTAATTAAAGTATGGAGTCTGAGGGCTGATAAACCCTGACCTGAGGCCATCAAATGTTCCTCATGGACAAAGAAGGGACTGAGGATAAACAACCTTTGGGGAATCACAAGAATGGATAAATCAGAATGTCAATATTCCTGCTTACCAAGAGAATAATGAAAACAAAGCTCCCTAGAGAAGATCAAGAAGACCAGGAATGTGTGGCTACATGTAATTGAAAGGACCAAGCAGACTCCATAACAGTCTGCTCAGTCTTCTCTCAGAGATCAGACCTCAATTTCCGTTTCCTGAGACTTGAGCAAGCAGTTTCTGGGAGGACTATGACATAGTCCTTGCAGTAGCTCCCTTTCTGCACGTACTCTGATTGCTCAAGGTTCAGCCAGTTGTTTATTGTCTGGGAACCCTCACCAACTTAGAGCTATGTGCATGGGGCAATGTGAACGTGCAAGGTCAGCTAGCATCCATGGCAGCTCAAAGACAGAGCATGGGACTTGTCCAGGCCTGCCCCCAAATGATAATTGTAACCCCCAACCAGTAAATTCAAAGGTTACATACCCTCACCCAATCATATGACTCCAAGGCTTGTACCACCCTGCTTGTGATTTTTCCCTTTAAAAACCTCTCACCCTGAGAACTCAGGGCTGTCCTTCTCCATCCACTGTGTAGGATGTTGGATGTGGACCAAGCCCAGGTGTGCTTGTTATCAATAAATCCCTTTGTGTTTTGCATTAGATATTGGCTCTGTGATGGTCTTTCTCGGGAGTCTCACAATGTGGCTACAACATTATAGATGAATTGTTTATACTCTCCATATCAAAGCCATAACTCAGTACCTCATAATGTGGAACAGGATCTTTAAAGAGGTAAATTCAATTAAGATCACTCAGATGGATCTTAATCCAGTGTGACTGGATTCATTTAAAGAAAATGAGAAGATCCACACAGACAGGATGAGGTAAGATCATGTGTATGACGACAGATCAAGAAGGTACAATTTACAGCAGGAGAGACATCACAGAAGAAAGTAGCTCAGTAGATGTCTTGATCACTCAATTCCAGTCTCCAGAATTGCCATGTCACCCCTAGCAACAGAACACAGCCACTGGTAAGAGAAAATGATAGCACAGCCTCTCAGAGAAGCAGCACTCAGTGAGAAGACTGAGGTCAGATGAGGAAGGAACTGGGGGACAGAATGAGGAAACAAAGTATTGGTGAAATTATTTAGGCCACTCCACGTAGTTAAAAGGAGATTTATTTAATGGCGTAACTTACAAATTAAGGGATAGGTAGTTCGCGGGGTCTGGGGAAGGTGTATCACAGTCCAGCGGTGTTCTCTGGAGCTCTCCTCTGTCTACCTCCACCATCCAGCGTCCTGGAACCAAGAGAGCGTTCGCCGATCCGGATCTCGGGTCCCCAGGCGCCTCCCTTGGCCCCGCCTTGTAGGCGTGACAGTTGCCGAAGTCTCAATGGGGGTTGGAACTTCCAGAACAAAGCTGGAATGGCTACCCACTACATCTCCCCCTTTTTGTCTAAATAAGAAAGTTCTAACCTAATACAAGACTATATACAAAGGAATGGTTATCAAATATTGTCCAGGAATAATGAGGGATAATGACCTAGATAAGATGGAACTACTTCCAATGCAAACAATATCAAGCAAGAAACACATATTAAAATCCAGAGAAGTATAGAGCATAGATAAATGGCATGTTACAAAGATCATTCCAAAAGGTGTCCTACCCTAAAGAACCTGAATCTAATACTTAATATGTTCTATCTACTAAGTTGTAACTATAACTGCTAGTCTTCAATCCCATCAAAGACCTGAGAAGGAATATAATGGTACCTGAGAAATGGTAGATGGATGCAAGCAACTTTCGGGAATCTTGCGAGAGTAGACCGAGACAGCTGGCAGCCTGGACAATCACCTAATGTTTCTCAGCATTGTTGGTGCATTCAAATTGGCTACAGGCCTAAAGTATCTGACAGACCATTTTCAGAAGCAGGAATTCTGAAAGACCATCTTACCCTGTCTTGGCAGAGTACAGTGGTCGCTTTCCTTGTGACCCGCTTGTCCAGAAAGGATAGCATTGCATTTGTACTGTCAGCTGTCGAGGCAAGGGCAGTTCTTTGCCCAGTAGGCCATTTTGTGCCAAGAAGACAAACTTCCAAATGGAAATGTCTAGAAGCCCAACATTCTCTCGGGATCAAATTGGTGCAGCCAGGAGCAATTGTGTCTCGCATCAACAGAATTCTAAGTTATTTAAATGCCATATTCTCTAGGTCTATGAAGTGTTTGAAGATTACCTGTCCATCTGACCTATGTATCTGTAAATCTGTATAACCTGACTAACGTAACTATAGAGATAACAAGCATAGGTGACTATAAATCTATAAGTCTTATCTACTGAAATAACCTAAGGACTAACCAGATATTGGTGAAATTATTTAGGCCACTCCACGTAGTTAAAAGGAGATTTATTTAATGGCGTAACTTACAAATTAAGGGATAGGTAGTTCGCGGGGTCTGGGGAAGGTGTATCACAGTCCAGCGGTGTTCTCTGGAGCTCTCCTCTGTCTACCTCCACCATCCAGCGTCCTGGAACCAAGAGAGCGTTCGCCGATCCGGATCTCGGGTCCCCAGGCGCCTCCCTTGGCCCCGCCTTGTAGGCGTGACAGTTGCCGAAGTCTCAATGGGGGTTGGAACTTCCAGAACAAAGCTGGAATGGCTACCCACTACACAAAGTGAGAAGGAATGGTGAGTGAGCCTCACCAGAGACACTTCCCTCATGGCCCTGTCACTGGCCTGCATGTCAGCCTCTGTCTCAGGTAGGGAGCAGAGTGTTGAGCTTGGAGCCAGGCCATCAGCTGCTTTGGAACTGACTCATTGGCTCCGATGTGCCCCAGAGTTACAGTGACTTAAGTGTGATTCCACTGAAAGGAATTTTGTCAACGTCTGGACTCACAGAGCAGCACTTCTGAATCTGCCTATAGAAAACAAACAATATTGGGAACTTCTCTCCTGTGGCAGTTTAGTGGTTACCTGGAGTCCTTGAATTTCATTGGCAGCTGTAGCCAGTGGCAGGGAGATGTTCCTACTCCTAGGACACTCACCTGTGAGTCCCAGCAGTAGGGTCAGCAGTAGATTACTCTGCAGAATGTGGGGCCAAGCGTCCAGGTCAAGCATGGTGAGACTGAAGGAGCTTGCTCAGTGCAGTGTCTGTGCTGGTGAGATCCCCGGATCTGATCTGCAGAGAAAATGAGTGCTGTGGCTTATCCTGCCTAAAGAACATGTCAGTGATATGATGAAACAGGAAACATACCGATTATTTTGAAATAGAGACACAGTGTTGCAGGCAGCTGCAAGGGAGAGGTAATTTATCATGCATTTTAGAGGGACTCAGATATGCACAGGAAAAAATAATCTGTTCTCTTTCTCTGGAACCTATGCTAGATCCACTTGGTCTCAAGACAGCTGATCTTAGTAACTCATCAATTGCAATCCAGGACAAAACCATGTTTTCTAACACACCTAAGTTTCAGACCCCAGAGACTGTTGCTTTACAGCCTATCCTTTCCCAGCCCCATCCAACAGTTCTCAGTTAAGCCCATATAATGTTTCTAACAACAGCTCAGTGCTGGTGTAAATCAGCTTTTGTCTTCGAATGACCCCTTGTGAGTCCACTGCTAGCCTGGTAGATGTAGTCCAAGTGAAGCTAAAGAGTCTGTTCACCTACACAAACCAAGTAGAGTCTGTTATTGGTTTGTAGTAATTGTCAACTTGACACAGATGAAGCAGGCCTCTGGGGACATTTGTGAGAGACTGTTTAGATTTAGAATTCCTCTTAGACTGTCAGTGAGGGCTTGTCTTTAGTTAAATAAGTTGGGAAAACACATCTTAATTTTAGGCAAAATAATTTCTTGAGGAGGGGATCTTCCACTACAAAATGAGAGGGCAAGCTAAATACTAACATGCAACCCACACTTGTCTTGGCTATAATGTCACTCTCTGCTTCAAATTCTTACCACCTTGAATTTACTGCAATGATGAACAGTAAGTTGGAGATGGGAGCCAAATAAATCCTTGCTTTCTGAAGTTGCCTTTTCCAGAGCATTGTATCATAACACCCTAATGTCTTCCAGAGAGCAAGTGGGAGCACTTCAATAAACATATACTTTGTGGAGGATGGAAGAGTACATCATACTGAGAAGGGAACAGTGCGGACTGTTTCTTCAGTCAGGGAGAACAGATGTCCAGAGTCGGTTCCGGATAAAAAGAAAATAATTCAATTCCCACTGTGTGCAGTTAGGAAACAGGGAGGGTAAAAGGATAAGCGCCCTCACTGAACCACAGATAGATGACTAGGAACAGAGTAGAGAGGCAAACCGTCAAGACCCAATCTTCTCCTCTCTAATCCAGATATAAGAAGTGTTTGCTGAGGTTTTCAGTGAGTGTAATGGTTAATAATGGTTGTGAAAATGACACCTCAATTGAGCAGTTTCCTGCTTCATGTTGGACCATGGGCATGTCTTTGCAGCATTTTCTCCATTGCTAATTATGGAGAGAGTGGCCAGCTGTGGGCAATGCTACTCTAGGCAGATGGGCCAGAACTGAATAAAAAAAAAAAAAAAAAAAAAAAAAAGGAACTCAAACCAAGTATGGTGGTATATGTCTTTTACCCCAGCACTCAGAGACAGACAAGTGGGTCTCTCTGAGTTCCAGGCCATCCAGGAGTACATATGGAGATCCTGTCTATGAATAATAAAAAATTTCTACTTACTTTCAGTTTAGTTAACTATTCTTACTTTTACCATCACCTGAGCCTATTGATGTTTGCTTTCAACAGCAGTCCCTAAATACTGTCATCAGAGTGTCAATGGAAGTAGGAAAGGCAGTGAGGACTTTTAAGAAATCACTTTACTCTCATTGATTAGAAGGCTAAACAGATCAGTAAGGCTGTACAGATGCCTTGGGAAGACTGGATGGCCACCGTGAGATATCTTTTTCTTGAATATGATGGTGTTGTGTTAGAAGAATGTGAAAGTCAACAGACTTGTAGAAGTGCTCAAACTTTGAAAACCTTTCTGAGTCACATTACGACTAGAGCATGAGTCTAGTTAGGTGTCAGATATGTCTGACATGAGTCTAGTCACAGTGTCAGATATGAAAGAAGCAGGGAGGAGAAATGTGTTTGCATGGTGACTTCGGGCCTTTGTGCTCTTTGTATCTATCCTGACAGGAATATATATTTGTATGGCCAGACAGTTATATGGTTGTTAATGAGGAGCATGCTACCTTGGCTTTCATATCTCATCCTAAGTCAACCAAACATTAAACAACTTACCTGTATGTGAGAGAGAAGTCATTGCATATTTTTGTGCGTAGTTACAGTATTGACAACTATTTGTTCAGCAGCAATAGATTACTAATCAAATAATTGGTGCAATCTATTGGGCTACTGTTAAATGAAAACTTAAAATCTATAGTAGTTACTGTGGGATGAGATTCTAGCCAGCCCATGAACTATTATAGGAAGTTGGAATGTCATCAAGGTATGAATTAAGTGGCAAAGATGTCCCCTGGGATCCTCTGGAGGGGAGAAATTTTTCCAGTGATAGTTTCAATATAAATATCTGTATTCCATGAAATAATACAGAATTACCTTCATAAAAGAAGCTGCATAGTATAGTAAGCTATCTTACCTTTTGGCAAGTACTCATTATTTTTTGTTAACATTGTTCAAAATTGCTATTGCCTGCCAAATACGTATGGGCTCATCCACGTGACATGCTTTTTGAAAATAATTATCAGTAGATGTTGTATAAGTGGAAAGCAGTAAATATAACATGAACCAATGGAAAAAAGACTAAGAAGCCATGTTATATCATAAATTTAAAGTCATACTGAAGCAATCTTACTTTGGTCTGTTGAATTATAGCCAATTTACATACATATGACTAGTAATACATTCTTATTATTGCATCCACTGAATGTTAGTCAGCTTTATAAATTGACAACTAAGAAACACTCTGAAGGATTCTTACTGAGACATGCCAGACACAGAACTCTGATTTCTGTCTTAAGTCATCATCACCATTACTCCTAGTCACTCTGGGCCAATCCCTCCCGATTTCTACTTATCCCCAGCCCAGCTCTTAAGTTTACAGATTCACACAGAGCCTGATGCTAAACATCTTCACTATGTTTTGAAAAATTAGTTAAAATGTAATATTTTCAAAAGAAACTCTATGACCCCATGCAAAGTTGTCCATATGGAACATGTTTTACTCACTTGACAATTAATCACCCCAACCAGTGAGGCTGAAATTCTTCAAGATCATGAGCTTTCCCTCTGTCACTCTTCATATTCTTTCTCACAAACACACGTGGGTACTTGGAAAGCAGAAAAGAAGGGTTTTAGATGATTTCAGCTACAAGGGAACATTGCTCAGGGCTAGGCTTAGCTTATCAGCACCAGTTCCCAGGACCATCTCTGCTTCTATAGCCCTGAGGATTATTGCTTCTAGAATAAAGTGGTGGACAAATGTACTGTGTCTGTCTCTGCTGTAACCTAATTTGCATTTAGTATTATTTCCTCATCCAATGCTTCAGCTGTTGCACAAAGTGTCCAGCTATTGGCATATATCAGAGTCAACCCAGTGACTAAAATAAAAATGTTTTGAATAAAGCAAATGGTAGCTCTATTTTACCCTAACACAGTCAGATCACATCTATAAAGACTTCATGATTTAAAATGTATTGTATGACAGAAGAATAAAAAGAAAAAAATGACAACAAAAAGATGTAGGTTTTTATAAGAAGCAACTCCTGAATACTGAGGGATTTAAACTGGAGAGTATGAACATGAGACCAAGAGCTATGAGATGCCAAAAAACATCTAAAGGAATAACCAGTGAAAAGTGTTAATGTTGTGTACATTGCAGCTTTGTGATAGAGGTCTTTAATGAGGAAACAAATAAATCCCTTAAAGAAATTTAAGAAAATACAAACAGTAGCGGTAAATGAATAAAGCCATTCAAGACCTGAAAGCGGAAATAGAATCAGTAAAGAAAATCCAAACTGACAGAAATCTGGAAATAAAAATTTAGAAACTAGAACAGGAACCACAATGTCAAACTTCACCAACAGAGTACAAGAGATGGGAGAGAGAATCTCATGCATTGAAGACAATAAAAGGAATGGGTGGAGCTTTTAAAAAAGGTTAAATCCGGGAAATCTGTGACACCATGAAAAGACAAAATCTGAGAATAATAAAAATAGAGGAAGGAGAAGAAACCCAGGTTAAAGGCATAGAAAGTATTACACACAAAATCGTAGACAAAAATTTTCCTAACCTAAAGAAGATGATGCCTATGAAGGCACAGGAAATATACAGAACACCAACTAGACAGGACCAAAATATAAAGTCTCCTTGGTATATAATACTCAAAGCACTAAATGTACAGAAGTGAGATAGAATGTTAAAAGCAACAAGGGAAAATGATCAAGTAACAGATAAAAGCAGACATATTAGAAATACACCCAATTTCTGACTGTAGACTCTAAAAGTCAAGAGGGCCTAGACAGATGTGCTACAGACTGCAAATGTCACCCCATATTACTATATCCAGCAAAACAGTCAATCACTATCTATAGAGATAATAAGACAGTCTGTGATAAAAAAAAAGTTTAAGCAATAATGATCTACAAATCCAGCCCTACAGAAGACTCTAGAAGAAAAACTCAAACCTAAAGTGATTAGCTATAATCAATAAAACACAAGGAATAAAAATCCCAGAGTATAAAAGTCAAAAGAAGGGAAACTCACAGATACACAGACACACAGACACACACACACACACACACACACACACACACACACACACAGAGACAGACAGACAGACAGAGAGACAGAGAAAGAGACAGAGACAGAGATACAGAGAAAGAGACACAAAGAGAGATGTAGATAGATAGATAGATAGATAGATAGATAGATAGATAGATAGATAGGGAGAAACAACAGCAACAAAATAGTAGGAATCAATAATTGGTCATTGATAACTCTCAACATCAATAGTCTCTATTTCCCAATAAAAAGACACAGATTAACAGAATAGATGCAGAAATAGAAATTATCCTTCTATTGCATCTAAGAAACAAACTTTACCACCAAAGATAAACATTTTTTAACATATCCCAAGTAAATGGATCTAAGAAGGGACTTGGTGTAAGCATTTTAAAAGCTGAAGAAAAAAAAAAACTTCAAACAAAACTAATCAGAAGACATAGGGAGGAATATTACATATTCATCAAAGGAAAAATCTGTGGACAGGGAATTGCAATTCTTACAATCTATGCCCCAAACACAAGGGAACCCGTTTATTACATGTTGACGCTAACACATTGATAGTGGGAGACTTCAGTATCCAACTCTGGGTTACAGACAGGTCATCCAGACAAACACTATAAAGATAAATGTTGTAGCTAACTGACATTATCAACCAATGATCCTAACAGATATTTACAGAAAAAATCACCCAAACACAAAAGAGTATACCTAATTCTCAAAACTGGATGGAACTTTCTCCAAAACTGACCACATACTCAGGCACAAAACAAGTTTCAACAGATACAAGAAAACTGAAATAAAATGCTGCATCTTATAAGACCACCATGGGCTAATGCTGGATATCTACAACAACAGAAACTACAGAAAGCTTACAAACTCATGGAAACTGAAAAAACTTACTACTGAATGAAAATGATGTAGTAGCTGAAGGGACAAGAAGATCAGTTTTGGCCCAGTCACTTAACTTCAGGTGTATAATGTCCCAGATTATGTCACTATCTAATAGACTACTAGCTTTCTGGTAATGTGGAAAAATGTGAAAACATTATCTCATATATAATGTGTCCTTAAAAATAGGCATGGATCCCAGCAGCAAGGATAAAAGTCTGAAAAAATGATCAAATCTCAAATCAGGTTCTCAGGGCTCCATGGCTAAGTTGTGCATTATTTTTAATTCTCAACTAGTCCTCAAGAAAAAAAAAATGTTATACGTTCACAATATGTGAGCATTTCAAATGCAAACACTTCATCATGTGTGTGAACAAATGCACCCACTGAAGAGGGCACACGCCATTCATTATAGGTTGGAGTTGTCATATCCTGATCATCAATTAGATGGTTGTGTTTTAAAGTCAGGAGAAATTTGGATATTCATCAAATGAAAAATCCATGAATAGAAAATTGCAGTTCTTACCATCTATAACACAAACACAAGGACATGAAAGATCATAAAAGAAACACTTTTATGTATGACAAGAGGTGGGTAGTTGAATTACTAAAACAGGAATTTAAAAAGATTTTAGAAGGCAAATAGAGCCTAGTCTTTTACACTGGCTGTGAATTTGTCCAGCTGTGTGCTCTAGAGGCTCCTTGAAGAAAGAGAAACTTCACAGTGAACATGTCCAGCAGTGAACTCAATCCTTATTCCTGTAGGTTTCAGGTAAGGTGTGTTTCTGCTTCCAGATGTTAGAGTCCCACATCTTGAAGTCTTACTCCCTCCCCAAATCCCTGACTCTACTTTAGCTTGTATTCAATATCTGAGCTCTTTTACTTGTTCGTCCCACGACTGTCTTGTGCAAGCTTCTTTGTCTTGTCTCGACATAGGTGAGAATTTTCTCTTTTCTTAGTAGCTTGTGTTCAATTGGTTACCAAAAAATGAATTTAAAACTCAAGTCAGGTCATGACACTTTTTGTAACTCAGAGTGTCTCTCATTCACTCAGAGTGAAGGTTCAGGTCCTTGACTGTAACAGTGAGCTCTGATCTCATGTCTTTGCCCATGCCTCTGCTGCCTTTCAACAAATTCATCTCTTGTGTGGACACATGGCTCAGTCTAACACCTTCTGTTAGTTTTGGCTCAAATTTCCTCTTCTCAGTTGCTTACCCACACTACCCTATTTTCAATCTCTTGTCCCACAGATTCTTTTATCAGCCAACTGGGCATTTTTCCTGTAATGTACACTATCTTTTAGATTATATTTTGTTTACCTATTCATAGACTACTGTTGTTTCCTCTAGTAAAAGCAAAGTCTCACCTAGGCAATGACTCTGCCTCTTTTTTTTTTGTTGTTTGTTTGTTTCTGTCTTTTTTCGAGTTCACGTTTCTTTGTGTAGCTTTGGAGCCTGTCCTAGAACTTGCTATGTAGACCAAGCTAGCCTCGAAATCACAGCGATCTGCCTGCCTCTGCCTCCCAAGTGTGGGGATTAAAGGCATGTGCCACCACTGCCAGGCTGACTGCCTCTTTTATTCACCAATTTAACAGGTTTCAATTCAGCTCCAATATTATCTGCATCATGCTCTGTGTGCTACTCTCCTGCATCACCAATGTCTATTTTAAAATGAAGATTTATGTGGAAATTAACAGAAACTGAGTTTCCCAAGTAAATGGCATTCTGAAAGGGAAGCTATTTGCATATAAAGAGGAAGTGGAATAGCCAGGAGAGGGAAGTCAAAACCCCTTGTTCCTGTTCTACCCTTTTCCACAAACATTGGCTGTCACTGCAGAAATCTCATAGGAAAGATCCAGCTCTCTAGGTGATGGCTAATCCCTTACACAACTATCAGTTCCTATTGAGGGACCTTGGAGTTCTTTGTGCTTCTTCTGTTTCTTTTTTTTCTCTCTTTTTTGTCATCTTTTTTTTTATTTAAATGTTTTTCTTTTCATTTTACATATCAACCACAGTTTCCCCTCCCTCCCCTCCTTCTGCTCACCCCCCTCCCACCTTCCTTATTTGTGACAGGCTGTGACAGGAGTAACTGGGATATATGCTCACATGAGGTAGAGCCAAGAGTATTTCCATCACTGTTTGACAAGGATGGAGTTTATGAAATTGAAAAATTGTTGCTAATCAGATTTCCAGAAACAAGGCGGCTTCTATGAACATTGGATAATCTGTAGAAACAAGGAGCTGGGTACAGGGTGTGGAACCAAATTTAGATGTAGGTGTGAAACCTTAGATGGACAAGGATAGGATACATATGTTAGTATAATAATAGATCATTGTGTAGAATTTCTGTTGCTGTTGCAAATACTTTGGAGAAAACATTTGAAAATGAACTGACTCTTTAGGCTCCTGGTCAGAGGGTTCTTTCCACAGTTACTTGGTTCATCTGGAGTGGACTCATGCCAAAGCAGAGCATCTTGCAGTAAAAATATGTGTTGGATTGATGTTGTTCTTTCTGTCATGGCAGAAAAATGAAGGTATGGATGAGAAACATGCAGAACCTTCATAGGCACGTCCAAAGAGGCAGACACACCCTTTTTCTACTAAAGCCCTATCCCCTAAACTTTGGATCACCTCCTAAAATATTGCCACTGCCTCAGGACCAAATCTTAACACATAAGTTTTGGGGTACACTAGACTTGAATTATAATCTTTGAGTAGAGCAACTCCCCAGTACAGAAGCAAATCCCTGAGATGAGTCAACTAGCAAAGAGAGAAGTTTTATTACAGTTCTCTACTTTAGAGGCTTCAATCCCTTGGCAGTCCTGTAGCTTTGGGGGTCTCTGAGAAGATGCTCATCAGATAGAGACAGAGGTAAAGCAAAGCATGGCTGGGTCATAAGCAAGAGAAAAGGAGAGAGCAGGGACTCACAATCCCCTTCGAGAGTGTGTGTGCCTCCAGGCAACTAAGACCAGTACCTTTCCCCTTCAAGATCTGACAATGTTCCACTCTGAGGACCAAGCCACCAGCACATGGCCGTTGATGACCCCAGAGAGCAACTATAGCATTGCTACTCTTAGTCCTTATTTCCTTCTTTCATCCCCTGGACACAAGGGGGAAATCCAAGGCATAAGTGGACAGAAAGGGTTTGAGACAAATTTTATTTTAGCCAAAAGGAAGTTTGCTTCCTGTATGAGTTTGCAAGTAACGAAGCAGGGAGGCGACACTGGGTTATAAGGAAAATGAAGTTGCTGTCCTATGAGAATGTTATGTAGTTTAAAGGGTTATTTTATATAACAACAGAGAAAGACATTTAAAAATGTATCTCTGTGTATACACCACTATTCATACATTAAAAAAAAAACAGACGTGTATGTACAATCAAGATATGTAGAAGTAGGCTCTGTCTTGGTAATAGAGAATGTTATATGAAGGATTTATTGCCATTTTCAGATTTAAAATATCTCAGGAAAATACTTGGCAGAATGAGAGTATCAGGTACACCATGGACAAGAATTCTGAATTTTATCTGTGAATATGTGACATTGGTCTTGGCTGTCCTCTTGGTGGGGCTGAAAATCCAACTTGGAGATTAGTGAAGCCCAGTTCCCTGAGGTCTGTTCCAGGGATCATTGACTTGGTGGGTAGCAAATGTTGGGCAGCATTTGATTTTCATCTTTGAAGAAATTTTTGTGTTTGTTTCTCATAGACTGAGAAGCCTGAGTTGTCTGCCCTCCCTACATTTTCTGCATCTTTCTGAGATTAATTTGTAGCTAGAATCCATGTGGCCAAATGTGGTTAAAACGAACAATAAAAAAGAAGAAGAAATTGGGTCTTGTAGTTGCACTAGTGGTGTAACTCAATAGTGAGTATATATTTATATGAGGCAGTGAGTTCAATCCCCAGCTCCAGAGAGGAGGTGAGATAGGAAGGAAGGAAGGAAGGAAGGAAGGAAGGAAGGAAGGAAAGAAGGAAGGAAGAAAGGAAGGAAGGAGGTAAAAATAGGAAAGAAAGCACAAATTTCAAGGTGGCTGGCTTAGATTTAAATCTTACCTTTTGTACTAATGTGAGTGTTGAGAGAAATTCTTACCTCTGTCTCAGTTTTTCCTTGTGGATCAGTAAGAGCATCTATCATACAACTGTAGAGAAAATTCACCAAGTTAAAAGCAGGAAGTGCTAAGAGCCTTGTGTGTGCGTGTGAGGGGGGGTGTCTCATCTTGTGCTGCTGGCATTGAGTATTGTGTAAGTGTAATTGGAATAATGTTAAAAGCGAAATCCTGGCCCTCTAGGTGATGTAACAGGCCTCATTATTTCAGAAATTTATATATGATTCTCTGAAGATATTTTCTTTAAAACATTGGATGCTATACAAACATAAGAAATTATTGTTGTTTGAAGCATCTGGCAGCTGCTCCCAGCGCCTTCCTGCAGGTGAAGGACCTACAGAAAACTCTGTCTCTAGGCTTTCAGACAAGATACTAATCCTCTTTCCTGTCTAAGCTTCTACGTTTACCTGAAGCCCATGAATTCCATGAGCAAGGCTGGCTGGAAACAGGGAGAGAGGATTCTACTCTCTGGACATGCACACCTGTGAGGCCCAGCAGGAGGGTCAGCAACAGGATACTGTGAGGAGTCTGGGTCCAGGAGGCAGGGTCTGGTGTCATGGAGATTTAGGGTGTCGACTCTGTCCAGTGTCTATACTGATGAGTATTGTAGAATATTTGTATACTGTGAAGATATGTCTTTGCCAAGGTACCTTCTGATTGATTTAATAAAGAGCTGAATGGTCAATAGCAAGGCAGGAAGAGGTTAGGTGGGATTTCTAGAGGGAGAGAGAGGAGGAGGAGAAATCTAGGTGTGAGGATTTCAATAGCAGATTCAGAGCAATTTGGATGTGCCACACTGAGAAAAGGAAAAAGCCACATGGCAGAATGCAGATTAACAGAAACAGGTTAATTTAAGATACAAGAGCTAGTTGGGTTTGGAATTTAAGTTATAAGAGCAATTTGGGCCTAAGCTAAGACAAAGCCTTTGTAATTAATAATAAACCTCCATGCCATTATTTGCATAATAGTGGTCCCGATGAAAAAATACTACTACAGGTTAGATTCCATAATCTGCTTTGTGGAGAGAAAAGATGACTTGGCTCCCTCTGCATGGAATGGTTGTGTTAGAGGAAAACAACCCAGGACACATGGTTGTGAAACAGAAACTAGGCTGTGAAGGCAGCTGGAGGGGAGGGGTTTCTCATGGTGGATTTTCAGAGGGACTCAGATGAATGGGGCAAGAGTCTTTCCTCTCTGGAGCCTACCTTAGTCCTGTGTAGTTCCTCATTACAACTTGAGATTTTAGTGACTCACCAACTGGATCTAATTTTAGTAAGATGTGCTTCAAACACTCAACTCTGAAATCCAAGATGTAGTAGATTTCTGACTTCTATCTCTGTCTTAAGTAGAAATACTCAACCGATTCCAGAGTGGTGCTCCTGAGGTCAAGGTAACACTGGGATAGAATATTCTCTGATCTTGAAATGATTCCTATTGAAATCTACTAGTCACATAATAGTAAACAAAACAGTAGGTGTGCTGTTTGATGGAACATTTAGTAGTAAATTTGTGTGTACCAAACAAAACATAATTTCTGGATTTCTCTAGGAGAGCAGTTCAGTGAACTTTAATAAACATCCACTTAACTGTGGAGGCAGTACTTCATTGGTTATACTGAAGGGAGGAATAGGATAGACACCATCACATTGGTACCCACCTCTGTTCAGCACTGAAAGCAACTGTTCATCTCCCTTGTCTACAAAAGGAACTGGAGAGAGGGGGGGGGCAAATGAATGTTCTGACCACCAAGAGTGTGAGCCAAGGCTTAGCAAAAGGTCAGCCACCCCCTCAGACTATATTTTTTCTTTCTCAGTCCTGCAGGGCTGCTTCTCTGAGGTTTTTTGGTGGCTTCAGTTTGGGGTTGAAAACAAGGATGGTCCTATGCTGAGGAAGCCAGAGATAACTAATTTCCCAATTGTTAACTAATCATAAGAGGCACAGTATGCAGATAGATGGATTAGAGAAAGGAGGGCAGGTGTCTGCTGTGTGGAGTCCACCATTTGTACTATGTGGTTGCTAATTATTAGTGAGTCCCTGAGTGACAGACTCTGGGCAGCATGGGTCACACATTCTATAGTTGTAAATATGCAACTTCCTCTCAAACATTCATCAAAGTTTTCGGCGTAGAATAAAGAAGTGTTGTTTGTAGCCATTTTCCACTCCTATAAGGATTGGTGGTTATCCTCATTTCATAGATAAGGAATCTGAGGCCGAATGGAACATGCATCCCCTCCCCCACCATTGTTTCCTAGAGTGTAGCTGGAGAGTTTCTCTCCAGGTCTTGCTAAGCCCCCACAGTCCTGCAGCCCACTTATAAAATAATCACTCAGATGCTTATATTACTTATAAACTGTATCGCTGTGGCAGGTTTCTTGCTATCTAGTTCCTCTATCTTAAATTAACCCATTTCTATAAATCTATACCTTGCCACGTGGCTCGTGGCTTACCAGTATCTTACATGTTGCTTCTCATTGAGGCGGCTGGCAGCATATCCTGCCTCAGCCTTCTACTTCCCAGAATGCTCCTCCCTCATTGTCCCGCCTACACTTCCTGCCTGGTTACTGGCCAATCAGCGTCTTATTTATCAATCAATCATACATACAGCATACAGGACATCCCACAGCACTAGAGTTTATTTTCTGGGCCCTTGAGCTTTCTTTCCCTTCAACATAGAGAGTCTCCCTATTTCTGAAGCACCAATTCTTACCACTCACATATATCCAGTGAACCCAACTTCAAGAATTTTAGGGGAATAAAAACTCTTTGGAGCCCAGAAGACAGAGAGAGGCTGCTATTTTTAGGAGTCTCAGGTTCCCTCCAGGAACCACCAACCTCTTCCTGCATGGATAGACTAGATGTGGCACGCTGAGCAGCTGGTAGCACTGCTCTATGGTTAATGCTCAGAGAAGACTCACCATAGTACTGGGAAAGCAGCCTATAGACCACTGAGTGTTGTGACCAATCACATGGGAGCTGCAGAGAGATATTCTGGGACCGTCATAGGAACTTCTTGATTTGGGAACAGCCCCACAAGACTTGAACAGTCTATTGTATTCTTAATGCTTATTGCTGGAGTATACACAGCACAAAGTGTCAGGAGAGGGTTGAGCATGTCTACATTTTGACAAGAATGGTGTGAGGGACAGAGAGCTGGCATTTAACTTTGGTCCCTACCTGCTCACAAGTTAGCATCTCTTTGTGAATGAGTTCCATTCACTGTAGAAGGCCACCATGCAGTGGGTGCTGATGGTCCCAGTGCTGGTTACTTTGATGCTGTGGTTACTGCCATTCATCTTTGGAACAACCAAACACTTAGTAGTTCAGCACTATTTTCCTCTCTGTGTGCCTTAAATTTAACTTCAGGTATTGGAGATAGTCTGGACATAACTAAGATTGGAAAAAACTAAGATTTTTAGAATATTAACAGAATAGACCCTCTCATACATTCCAAATATTAAATAGTGTTATTATCTTGCATTTGATTTTTGGCATTCTAATTGACAGATCCCTATACTCAATTTTAAAAAACATTTTTCACGGTTACTATTTTCTCTTTGACCCTAAAAATTTTTTTTGAGATTTTTGCATAAATTTGTTAGCATGAGTATGATTTTCATAAGCATTTCTAGCATTAATTCTTAACCTTCTAGGTTTAAAGTCTATTAAGTCATAAAACCTCTTTAGTCACCCAAAACAACTTTGAAACTACCTTTTAAAATAATCTTTGGGGTTATCACTCTAGCCTTCTTGAAAAAAATCCTTAGTACTCACTAAGATTGGTTGGAACACAGAATAAACTTTTGTTCAAATCACAGACTGAATGGTGCTGTGTTACATTATTCCAGGGAATATATATCATTCAAAATCTTGCTCCTAGAATTTAAAATTACTATTGTTTGCTTTTACTGAATAACTGCATAATTTGTACATTATAAGAATTGATCTAAATTTATTTCCTACGTTATAACTATTAGAGGAGATCAAGAAATACATTTTAAAATGTTCAAATGTGCTGGGTGGACATGATCATTCATCTTTTTAGATGTGTATTTAAAACATAACTAGAACTTGAAGCATGTCTCTAGAACAATACTTACTCATTGTTATCTGGAAACATTTATATACATATCTTTTTTAAACAATGATTGAATAATCAGGTAGCACTGTTTTATGTCATTTTATTTTTATGTTGAATATCACTCAAAATCTGACACACAAGCACTCATATTATTTTCTGTATAGTAACAGAAAAAGAAGGGGCACCAAGGGACCCCTTTCCCACAGTCAAAAGTTAATGTGTGAAATATCCTGTCTCTGCATCCCCACTTTCTCATCTGGGTCACTGCTTGGGCAGATGGCATGGCAGTGTGTAACAAGCATATAATGAAAATCACCCAATTGCTCCTCTTCTGACCCACCTGGGGTTGCTGAGGATGTACTGGTAACCTGGGAACTTTAGTGTCTGTAAAGTTGATATTTCAAAGTTAGAATGAAGCCACTTTTCCTGCCTCAGTTAAAGGAAGGAAGGACTCTTGAGGCTTCTACAACCAGGATAGAAAACTGTGTAAATCTCTCTAACCTGAAATACACCCACCCTCTGACCTAGCTGTTCTCCAGAGTTCTTGTGCCTCTTGGAAAAGGTAGTGGTTGTACAAGTTCACCCACTCTAGCACTGTTTCAGTAGCTAAAAATGGAAACAAATGATCATTCACTACCAAAGACCTTATTGTGATATGTCTTTGTACTGAAGTATGGTTCTGTGTTTACCCAGGAGTAAGGGGAGAAACTCTGTTGTTATATGGACTGAAGATGTGGATGACACTGGTTTGCCAATTACAGCTGGGCCTCCGTGTTTGAATGTGGGGAGCATCTGATCTCCTGAGAAATTGATAAATGGAAATGTTCTTTCACTGGGTAGTGGCTGAGTTTAAGAAGCTTCGATTCAAAGCCAGAGACAAGGCTCAGTGGATCAAGGTTCTGGCTGCTGAACTTGATCACCTGAATTAGATATCCAGAAATCACACAGTGTAAGGAGAGAACTGACTCCCACAAGTTGTCCTCTGATCTCTAGATAAGCACTTTGCATGAGTACAAATGCGCACTCACTAAATATATATACAAATGTATGTAAAACAATAGTAGGCTTAGATACATCACTCCGTGTGCAACTGTCTCCTTGGTGGAGACAGTGTCTTCATCTGGTGGCTCAAAAGGCTGTCTTGGAGTCATAACCAGCCTCTGGGCCAGATCCTTATATTAACTAGACATGGGTTCTTGGACAATGGCATAGCCATACAGACAGATCTCACATCATTTAAAGGGTTGGTTGGATTATCTTAATGTCATTTCTGTGCGTAAAATCTGAGAATTAATACATGAAAAGAAGACTATGTGCATCTTTCAGAAATCCAAATAAGCATCTTCTTGCCTAACCTGAGAACCCTACATCACCCACACAGTATCCATCTCTGGGCCATGGCTCAGCTCCTTTCAGTCTTCACATCTCTGAGAGTAGGTCATCTTTGGTACACAAGATTTCCAGACAGGCCCACGGAAAATGTAGAACCTCTTTTCAGTTCCTCTACCAAGACTGAGGGAGTTCACAGGAAACCCGAGTGTTCCAGGATATTAGATGAAGAGGAAGTGGGAAAAACACCCTGCCCCCTATGTACTGACATAGGTCCTCACAGAAGGGAAATACTGAGCTTTCATGGAGATGAGATCCTGACTTATACACTCCCTGACATTTCCATGTCATCCAAAGTTGAGACTGTCACAGCAGGCCCTCAGGGCTTAGAGCATTAAATAAAAAGACTTCCCTATGGAGGAAAAGTGCTCTGTGAGGAAGCAGGTCATATCTGATCCTGTCACTACATAAGTCACTCAACTGACTGAGATCTTGTCTGTGCACACAGAGGTGTGGATCAGACAGGGAAAGACTAGGACTGTGAGGCAGGCAGACAAGGCAGATCAGATATTCCTCCATTAACCAGAAGTGGGATCTCATTATTTGGCAAGTCCTCTGCACCTCTTGGCTTCCCCGACCTATCGCGGTGAAATCAGTTCATGAACATTAGCACCCATCCCTCACTCCTGCCTATTAGTTGTTATTCACAGAAGGATGGACAACATAACTGCTATTGGAGATAAAGGAAACAACAGTGTACTCACCCAGTCAGTTTGCTGTCTGGCTCAGACTGCAGCTTCTTGTTATAAGTGCCCCTTCTGGAACTCCACACAGTAGGTACTACTGTTTGCATGGGTGATGTTACTGATTCAGATGGAAAAGTCCAGGTTGTTTCCCTTTGTGATGTCTAAAGCATTTGCAACTCTGGGAAAATGCTCTCCTGTGACCCTGTATGTTATCTCCCAGCTGTGCGCACACCCCTGAACCATTCCATGTCCCAGGATTCAAGGGAGTCGCAGTGCACTCAGAGTGACTGTCTCTGCAGCAGCAGTTGAACCTGATCTCTCAGACTAGACCCCCTGCAGGTCACCTGGTGCAGCAGTCTGCGCAGGAAAGCACCAGCTAGTGCTCATCAGTTTCTGACGGGGACCTGCATAATCCACAGACTAAGGCTGTGCACTCTGCACAGGTCATCCCATACACCCTCACAGGGATCACTTACTGAGTGTAGCACAAAGGAGGAAATGGAAATACAAAGTAGCACCACCCAGACTTACTTCACTGGACTATGTCTGCTTCAACTGCAGGTATATACAAACTAGTAAAATAAACCATGCACCGGTTCTGTGTCAATCTAATTGAAATAAGTCTCTATTGTCCCACAAAGATTTGTAGCTTCTTAACAAACATTATAGGACAAAAACGCAAGTGCTGGTGCACTTAGGAGGATAGCATTAAGTAAGCAACCTAGGCAGTTATTCAATCAATAAAGAAGCAAATAACAACAGTAACTGTAAGAGGTCATGGCACTAGCACTCCAAGCTTCTATAACAAATGATCTCAAATATATGATTCTATATTTTACAAGATACGCTGGATAACATTTAATCAACTTGGCAAAAGCTAGTGTTATCTAGGAAGAAGGGATCTCAACTGAAAAAGTCTCTACAATATTTGCTTGTAGGCAAGACTGTATTGCACTTTCTTGATTAATAATTGATGTGATAGGGCCCAGCTCTCTGTGGGCAGTGCCACTCCTGGGCAGGTAGTCCTGCATGGTATAAGAAAGCAGGTTGAGCAAGTGATGGGTAGTGAGCCAGTAAGCAGCATTTCTCCTCAGCTTCTGCTTCAGTTCCTGCAGTTCTGGGCTTTTTCCCTGAATATTTGCCATGGCTTCCATTGATGATGAACTGTAATAGAGTGGTATAAGCCGAATAAATGATTTCCTCCACAAGTTGCTTTTGCTCATTGCTGTTCATGTAATGACAATTCATTTACGTTTCCACTTCACACTGTTAAAAGCCACTTGTCAATTCTAGTGCACCCGAGTTGATGAAATCACCCCCCTTTTGCCAATTGTCCCAGTTTAAATTCTGTTGCTGTGATAAAATACCCCGAGAAAAACAACTTAGCAGAGAAAGGGTTCATTTTATCTCTCTATTTGAACTTACAATCTGTAACTGCAGGGAAGTCAAGGTGGCAGGCATTTGATACAGCTTGTCATATCACAGTCAAGTGCAGATAGAGAGAATGAATACATGTTTTTGACTCCTTAGGCTACTTTCTATATTCTTTTTATATTTTCCAGGACCCAGGTATAGGATGGTGAGCCCCCCAGTGGAATAGATCTTTCCACATCAACTAATGTCATCAAGACAGTCTCCCACAGACATGACCACAAGACAATCTAGAAAATCTCTCCTTGTGACACCTTTAAGTGATTCAATATAGTGTCACATTTACCATGTAAACCATCTCATCTCACTTATGATGCCCACAAAGCATTTTACTTTTTACTTTCTTTCTGTCTCTTTCTTTTGTATTTTGTATGGTGGCTGAATCTAAGTGTACCTTTTATGATGCTTTAGGCTTCCTTACTTTTGCTAGAAATGTCCCCTTTTCACAGTGTGGAAGTTTATTCACCATAAGTCTGACCTTCATGCTTTCTTGAACAGTATGAGTGTATTTTCCCTTTAATTCTCCATTCTCCTCCTTTGTGAGGTTTTTCAGTTGTGTATGTGTCGGGACTTGGAATTTTCCCTTATAACTTGAATAAACTGTCTTTGAACTTATACTTGAATTCATTTTTAAATTATTTTATTAATGAGATTCAGAACCCCAAGAATAGAATCCAATAACCACAGCATCACAACTATGAGCTCTCAGTGCTTATGCAGAGGAATAACAGGGAATCTGAGTTGGAGTTCTCCTCATAAGGGAGGCATTCAGAGCAATCTTCCACAGCTTCTCACCAGATTCTTATAGTCTGAGCCCCTATAAGAAAGATGATGTCAGAGAGTCAGGGTCCAATACGGCAGAATGAAGAGAAGAGCTGTGGAGAATCACCTCTCATTCAAAAATCCTTTCACCACTTACACATTGTACCTTAGTGCTGCAATGTCCCTGGTACTGCTCTCCTCCTGTCCTGAGTGGATGTGGTGCCCATGTCACAAAAGTGTCATCTCAGCCTAGTCCCTGAGTCAGTCTTTCTGAGTCTATTCTTCATGATCACAGAGAGAACAAAGAAGGAACAGTCCTTAATACAGGTCTTTGGAACTTCTAAAAATTGGTCCATCTACATTGCTGTTTCCCATGAACCCTTGCTTTCCACTTTCTGTGGTGACCTTTAACAGGGGCAGTGAGGCCAATACCCCATATCCTCCCCAGGGCCCATATCCTTCACTTCCTTTAGGCCTCTTTGGATGCCTTTGTTGATCCTTGACTGAAAGCTTCCTGAAGGACACACACACTTCCTGGGAGCTTGAGATGTCTCAAAGGGTTCCAAGAGATTCCTGAGGATCCTCAGCAACATGTCATCACCACAGATAGTAAAACTGTTTCATAAATGCCTTGGCCCTCCTACTGCCCCTGCCCCTTCTTTGTTAGGCCAAAGACTGATAACCCCCTGGTGGTTTGAATAAGAAATGTTCTCTATATTCTAGGATATTTGAATGCATGGTTCCCAGTTGGTATTACTGTTTGGAGAGGTTTAGGTAGTGCAGCCTTTCCAGAGAAAGTGTGTCACAGGAGGTGAGCTTTGATCTTAAAAAGCCTTGTGACACTTCCAGTTTATTCTCTCTGTTTAATGTTCTCCACAAGGATATGAGCTCTTGACTCACTGATCTGTCTTCATGCATCTCAGGTTTGATGGGCTCATATGTCTCTGGAACAGTATGGCCAAATAAATCCTCTTTTCTATAAATTAATTTCCTTACAGTGTGTTGTCACATCAACAGAATAGTAACTAATACACCCTCCATCCTTCCTAACTTACAGTCAGGCCTTCTGCTTCTTGTGCATGTAGATGGCAAAGGTACCAATTACCAGTAGCAGTTTGGGTACAAGGAGCACAGCTATAAGGACCTCAGCACTATCTGATGTCTTCAGTCCTGGAAATCAAGTGGTAGCAGGAACCATTAGAGAGCATACAAGGAGTTTATCCTCAGGGATCGTTACGTGGTCCATTTGTGGATTCTCAAGCCCATCCATCAAAGCTCAGAGGAGTTTGAATCTTTGCCCTTTCCCAGCCTCAATACTTCAAAGCAGAAGATATGGTAAAAGGATTTCAAGTTCCCCATTGGCCCTGCCCCAAGTCAACAAGTTTCCCTTCTAGAGAGACTGGGTAAGAATTTCTACTCAATGACACATAGCTGTAGCTAGAGTTTTTCTGCCTTGCCCACAGTCAGGGCAAATCTTTGTCACCTGCCAGTCCCATAGCCACTCAGACCCAACCAAGTAAATACAGAGACTTATATTGCATACAAACTGTATGGCCATGGCAAGCTTCTTGCTAACTGTTCTTATAGCTTAAATTAATCTATTTCCATAAATCTATACCTTGCCATGTGGCTCGTGGCTTACCGGCATCTTCACATACTGCTTGTCATGGCGGTGGCTGGCAATGACTCTTCCTGCCTTCCTGTTTTTTCTTTTCTCCTCTCTGTTAGTCCCGCCTATACTTCCTGCCTAGCCACTGGCCAATCAGTGTTTTATTTATTGACCAATCAGAGCACACATTTGACATACAGACTATCCCACAGCACATAGCACTTGGTTTTACAAACAAAAGTTGCCACAAAGAAGCTGAACCTTCAAACTGATCTTTTTGTCATGATTACTAAATTTTTGAATTTCAGAGAATTGGAGAATTTGGCATGCTTCAGGTCTAGAGCCAAATTATCGTGGACCATATTCAGCCCTCTTAATAGCCTTTCTCTGTACTTGACATAACAGCTTTGTGATCATTAGGTAAATAATTCAGAATGTACAAGCAGAAGATTAGTTTTCCTTTGGAATATATTAACTTAGCAGACCACTAGTTTCCAGGAACCTAGATGCTAATCATGTCATCAGATAGCATCTGAAGCCTTGACCAGGGTTCTCTGCTGTGTTGTAACCCACCTCTTCCATGTTTCCACCAATGTACTGCAAAAGTGTCTTGACTTAGGACTTTCTTTGTTCTGTTACTACAAAAAAAAAAAAAGTTCTTCCACAGTGAACTTTGATGTGATCTAAATCTGTATTCCTGGGCAATGGCCACTCGTATTCTGATCTAGAATGAATTATTGGGGTTTAAGGATTATTATTTCCTTTTCAATGGGAAATCTGATCTGTAAGTATGTCACAAGGTTAGTGGAATTCAGAGAAGTTCCTCCTCACTGCAGGTATTTAGGATGATCCCTGGGACACTGTCCTTGGACAAGACAGGTTCAGTCTCTCAATTATCCAGGAATAGCTAGGCACAGGACATTCACATAAAGATGATCCAATGAGAGAAAGAGTTTACAGAGTGCCTTGTTTAGACAAAAGAATCCTGGAAAAATGCAGATTCTTGGGGTAAGAGAGCCTGCTGAAGTTGTAAACAGCCTTGCTGAAAACTATTTGCTGAAAATGTGCAGACGAAGGACAAAAATTCTATAGATGAATCTATGAGAATAAATGTCATCTTTTGGTGCCTCAGCCATCATGTAGCCCATGTCCACTCCAGATGCCTTCTAAAATTTTTTTGATGTTCATGGAGTGGCATTTTTAATTTAATTAATCAAGATTAAAATTTGGTTTTAGGAACAGAAACAGATCATTTAGGTTATGCATTGGTTGTAGTATTTACCTAACATGTAAGGTTAGGTTGAGTTCCTAAGTTCAGTCCCCAGAAAAACAATAACAACAGTAACAACAAAGAACCAGTTTGGTAGCCCATGCCTATAATCTTAACACTTGGAAAATACAAACAAGAGGATCAGAAGTATGAGTTTTTACTAGCCTAAGTTTCCTGAGACACTGTCTATAATAGTTAGTTTTAAATGTCCACTTCACACAACCTAGAATTCTAGGAAGAGCATTTCAGCTAAGGAATTGTGTAGATATGGTTGACCTGTTGGTGGGTGTGTGGAGCATTGTCTTGGCTGTTAATTGAGATGGTAAGCACCAATCTGAGTGTAGGTGGCACCATTTCATTAGACACAGGGCTCCACACTGTGTAAGAAGAGGAAAGAAAGCTAGTGAGCATCACACAGCATATCTTAAGGTTGCATTTGTTTCTCTCTGCTTTTGACTGTGAGTGTGATGTTTGAGTTCCTGAATTGACTTCCCTTGTGTATCCGGGAATGGCAATTTAAACAACACATTTCTTTGCCTGAGTTTGAAATGAAAGTATAACATTGCCTGAAAACACAAACAAACAACAAAGACAAAACAAACAAGAATCAAAATGGTCTTGATGGGGCTTAGGAAGAAGCAAACACCCAACTTGATACAGCACAGTACAGATATAAATTCTATTGCCTCTTCCTTCCTCTTCAATCTGAAGGAATTCTAAGTGGCCACCCCATGCTCCAGCTCTCTGAGGAATTGCTGTGTCTTTTGTTGTTCCTGCCCTATGATCCCATGGCTCCCTGTGTTACACAGGCTCTTTCATATCTGTGTTAACATCACAGTTTCCTGGAAAGGCCTGTCTTCCCACTTTCACCATAGAATTCTTTGGTGGGATTCTGACATGAAAGAGTAGTCTGGGAAATACACTCAAAGAAGAGAATTTGGAATTTAATTACTGAACTGTCTAGCATTGAAGATCCCAGGACGAATGGTCATTGTTCCCAGAGCTTGTTGTAGAGGTGTAATTTTTTACACTAAACTGGCAGACAATAGTTATCCATAGAAAGGTAATTCTTCTGCATCAAGCATTGAAGTGAATTTCCACCTCCAGGAAACGAACAAGACCAAACTAAACCAAGAACAAAGAGAATGAAGGAAATACCATCCTTAGGATAGCAACAAAAGCCTAAGTAAACTTCCCATCAAGAGAATAGAATCTCAACTTGGGCCGTAGGAGGCCAAATTAAACATAAGTCATGATAAAGGGGTGGAATAATTGTTCCTTTAATGAGATGCTGCCCTTTTTATTCCCAGCATTCTTTCCCCTAGTACTATTGTGATATTTTATTTGTACTGAAATGTGATTTTATTTGTACGTTAATAAATAAAGTTGCCTGGGGTCAGAGCTAATAGCAAGTCATAGCAAGAGCCAGGAGGTGGTGGTGCACACCTTTAATCCCAGCTCTTGGGAGGCAGAGCTAGGCAGATCTCTCTGTGTTCAAGGATACAGCCTGCATGGAGACACACGTCTTTAATCTCAATACCAACCATAGAAGACCTGGAGGTCTGTATAGACTGGCAGTGACGAGGAGGTCATGTGGTTGGGTTTACACCCAATGAGAAGGCAGAACAGAAAGTCAATAAAAAGACAGATACACAGGAAGTAGGTCTCTTTCTGAGGGGAAGGACAGCAGCGGCAGTGAAGGGTAAGAAAATGTTTTTAGTATCAGCTCTTAGCTACTGCTCTGACCTCTTGGGCTTTTAACTCTTCATTTGGCTCTGTGTTTCTTATTTAATAAGACTGTTACATCTACACAGTACAGTTCTTCCCAGCTAAACTGCAGTGAAGTTCATCTTTCTGAGGCTTGATTAAGAAGGGACAACTATTTTTCTTTTTCCATATCTTTCAGGGCTTGCCAGAACCTAAGCTTGCTTTACCTGGTACTATGTATGGGCTGAAATACTATTTTTCTATAGCTCTCTACTCACTAGTTGTTCACCATGTGTCTGGACTCTATGCTAGCTAGAATAGCATGGGAGTTTTTTGTTTATTTGTTTCTGATTTTTGTTTTCCCTTTCTTTGCTACTTTATCAACCTCTGGAAATCTGATGAGGTTTAGAGCCTGCCTGACAAAGGGATTTTTTTATTTTCAAACTTTAGTTAAATTCTTATTGGGCTTCCTGTCCTTTCAGTCCATTCTTAAGTGAATGGCACTAAGAGTCCCAAGACAGGACCCCAATTTCCTTTATATCATTTGGTGACCCATGAGGTATTTCCACAAAGTCTTTTAAGATATTGAAGGGAGAAAAGTTCAAAATCAATTAAATAGAAACTGAAAAAACAGATATGATCACTGAAAGAAGTTTGTTTTGGAAAAGGAAAATATTGGAGATCTTCCAGAAAGACTGATGAAATGAAAGAGCTTTGACAAGTTCTCCACATTAATACTTAGAGAGGAGCATCACTATATAATTACACACACATATACACTTAGACTTGAAAAGGACACTGTGGTCATCTAAGAAATTCTATAGCAGAAGTTTGAAAATTCAGCTAAAATGGACAAAAAATTCTAAAAACTGTGGAAGATGACACATTTTTAAGAACCTAAATTTATGGCACACAAAAAAGTCTATAAAGTAATTTTGAAAATACAGTCCATTTGAAATATTGTTGGTAATTATAGTTAATTTCATTGAATGTGATTGTGGTATTGGATTTGAATGAAAATATCCTTATTTACCTGAGAACCCACTGTGGACTGCATTTGCAAGTATATGAGCACACATGACAGAGCCATCAGAGGGTATGATTATGCAGCATCTACATAATTTATACTCTAAGGAAGCTGGTATATTCTAAACTTTACTGTTTTAATGGTGATGTAACAGATAATTGGGTGACCCGCTGTTTTTCCAACAGATGAAGCTCACAACAAAGGCTGTATGACAAAGAACCTGAGTTTTTAAAAAGTCATGGGAGTTGAGGGTCACAGCTGGTGTTTCATGAGAGGAAAATAAAACAAATTCATATAAAGGGGTCTTTATCTCACTCTAAGTCCTAGCATAGTAACAAGTCAAGGAGAAATACTTTACTAGCAAAATTTGCCTTATACACTTTTGATGACCTTGCTCCCAGGGACCTTAGTTTTCTCTTGAATATATTAATTAGAACAGGTCACAAGGTCTCAGGGCAAGGACTCAACATCCCTATTGCTTCCCCACCCCTAGAGTTCTTGTCTATAAAACTGATGACTCATTAGATGAACAGTGAAGGGCAAGAGATGACAGCCAAATTGAAAGCTTCTTGTACTAAGTGTGGAGTCAGGGTCTGGATACATAGACATTTGTCCATTACAACAAAACAGGAGGAAATGAGGCCCCTGTTGTGACCACTCACAGTCAGTTGGGTTCCTGATCCACACTAAGTCTACAGGTCATCAGGAGGCACATTGGGGTTACACTCAGGAGGTAGCATAGGACATGAGTGAGGACCCAGATATCCATGGAAAAGTGTAAAATGGAAAGGAGACAGGGAAGATACTGAAAAGGAAGAAGATGAACATGAGGAAATAACAAACGTAAGGGAAAAGGCAAGAGACAGGATTCTAGGGTAAAATGATGCCTTCCTGTCTCCCTTATTTAATATCTGTGAATGTCAGCACATCAGTGGAGAGATGCATGAGACCCTGGAGAAGTTGGCAATGAAAGCTAACTTTAACATTCTACTCAGTTTGTAGATATTAGGATTATCATACAATAAGCAAAATGCTACCTTTGACATTCAAAAAAAGAGGATAAATTTGCCAACAGCCAAGAAGCTGGGGTGGAGATTCACCAGACATGGTGCCAATACCTTGTTCCCTCTGCTGCGCACTGATCACTACAGTGTGGGTTTTTAGGACAGCTGGCTATCTATCATGCTCAACTTGGCAGTTGAGTAACACGTCCTCCTCATAGGCAGATACATTCACCAAGCGCCAGCTGGTCCAGCTGTAGCTTCCATCCTTGTTTACTGTGAACATAGAAGGCTCTTCTATCCGGGATACTTTTCCATTCTCTAACCAGGTCAAGTGAAGGCTCGAAGGGTAGAACTTATTCACCTGGCAGGTGACACCTATCAGATTCCATACCATTGGTGGCCGCTGGCTGATCTCCATAGTGGGTGAAACTGAAACAGCAGAAGCAGAAGCTGAGACTTCAGAGCCAAGCACAGACAGACCCCAGAGGAGAGGCTGAAGTATGGAGGAACCAGCCCCCTTGCAAGTTCATTCTGAGACAGGAGGAGTATTTGTGCCAGAGTAGAACCCCTAAATACAGCTCCTGACACATAGGTGCACAGGGTGAGTGTCATAATTAGTGAAGTCAATAAGCAACTCCCAGGTGCAATGGGAAAGCAATAACAACAGTAAAATGAAAACATCAGGAATGAGGGCTGTGATTCATAAACAGTACAGCTGTAATTTTTTCTGTTAAAATAAATACAGTTTTCTTCATGTGCCTATCACAGTCTATAATCCCCCTTACTCTGTGAAGTATACATGAATTTTTGCTGGGAACTATGGACCAAACCATTCTGAACTGATATGAGCTTGAGCTGGGATTCAGAATCATTTACCTCGGATGGTGTCAGACAAGTTGGCAGTCCCACGGAGAGGGCCTCCTTGCAAGGTGACATGGGCCACCTCACAGATGACTTGAGAGTGGACATCCTGAGGGCTCAGCACCACCTGGGCTGTGCTGGAGAGATTGTAGGAGACGCTTTCTCGTTTGGGGTCCACTGTTTTTCGGAAGTGAGAGAGCTCATTTCCATCTTTGAACCACTTAAGTGTGATGGTCCGAGGAGAGAAGCCATGGGACTTGCATGTGAAGCTCACTGTCTGCCCAGAACTAACTCTGCCTGCAGGGCCCGACACCACAGGAGGAGACGGTTTAGCCACAAAGGAGCATGTAGACAAGGATGTGATTGTGATGCCACCACTGTTGACATAACATTGTGAGGAACCTTCACAGATATTATTCCCATTCTCATTGTTTATTGTGGTGCTTGGGATCAATACCAGAGCTTGACTACGCTAAGGACCTGATCTACTCTACCTCTGGTAACCGGTCCCAGCTACAGATATTAGCTGTTTATCCTCCTCAAGGTTTTTTTTTCAAGGTTTGTCCAGGTCCTTCTGTGGTATTCTTGGTTCTTTTATCTCCAGAGTTTTGCAAAGGTCCCTGGAAGTAAATGACGAAGAGCAAGGCCAGGTAGAATTCTCGGCCTGGTCAAAAGAAGGCAATTACCAGTGTATTTTAAACTTTCTATCATCTGCTCCTGCTGGTTTCCATTGGAAACCTAGCAAATCTAGGGGAAATATTTGTAGATTTACATCTATAGTAACCCAGGAAATAAATGACAGCACAGAGGTACCACAAAGCTGGAGTCCTTCCTGCTTCCCCAGTTGTTTGCTTTCTTTCCTGAACTACATGCTAGTAGGTCTCGTCTGTGCCGAGTCTGAATTTAACATTAAGAGCTCACTAGTCTGCATCTCTAAATGGGCTTCAGTTGGACTTAATTTGAGTTTGAAAACAGTGCTTACCCTCTGCAGAAGAAGCTAAAGGTGGTTCATTTCCTAACTGTTAATCACAAGAGAACAGATACGAGCCTGTTGAGCAGACAGTAACACTCCCTGGTTGAAAGCACACATATGGATGGAAGAGTGTGAGGGAGGCAGTGTTCTCTGTAGGTGCCTTGTGCTGAAGTTATTATGTGTAACATGCTGCATATGTGACTCCTTCTCAAATGTGCATCAAACCAGGAGTGTAAACCAGGAGTGTTATTTGAAGTCAAGGTATCCAAATACAAGTACAGCTGATATCCCTACAGGTTTGAGGGAAGAGTCACTATTTATCAGGAGTTTCTGGCCATCTTGGTATTTCCCAGATTCCAGTGACCAAACCTTTGGTGAGATTAATATCAGAGTGCATGTGGGTGGACAAGTTACACAGGCCCAATGACAAACGTCATCTCACCCCAGCATGTGACTAATTTCAATCCTGATCTTTATGTAATAAGCATCAGTGTCCTCTTCCATAAGAACTGAAAAAAAATGTCACCATAGAAAGATGAAAATGAAGGTAGAAACCCATGTCTAAGTGTGTGCTCATAAATTCTATGTATCACTGCAGTTGTTACTATATGTGAGATCATATATTTATTCTTTGCTGCAGCAAAATCCATAATGACTCAAGATAGCATGTCTCTAGATTGTTCTTGCTCCTCCCATGAAATACCTACTTTTAAGAAGCAGAAGCCTTTATACCAGTGTTTCTCAACCTTCCCAGTGCTGCAACCCTCATGGGGTGGTAACCCCCAAACACAAAATTATTTTTGTGGCTGCTTCATAAGTGTAATTTTGCTACTGCTATAAATCATAATATAAATATCTGATGAGACCTTTGTGAAAGTGTTCAACCAGGAGAGGGGTCCCAACCCACAGCTTGAGAAATAACTTTATACCATGACATCCTTCTCTTTCTTAGTGATCTTCAAAGTTGGCCAGTGCCTTTTATGGCACAATCAAGACCACAAACATGGCCTCCAGGGGAGCTAATTATAGAGAGCAGATGACCATGAGAAGTTTGAAGAACACAGCTCAGTGATGTACTGTGTCATTAAGGTATAGTTCTGAGTGAAAGAGAGAAATGTCTGGCTTCAGATATTGTTCTCCTGCAGTCCTGTGCAATACAGGGAAGTTGTGTGCCTGAGACTGGAGTCAAACATGTTTCTGACTTGGTAGGATCTTAGGGACCCTGGGTCACCTCTCTGAGAAATGTCACTGGCACATTACTTGAGCTTTAGCATATTGTGTGCAGCAGGGTGGGCCCTACTACTTTGAAGCATAAGGGTTTGTCATGCCTCAGCTTGGTGGCCTAAGAGCTCTATCAAAGGAATAATCACAAGTATCTTCTGTTGTTTCAGAAAATGTATCTAAGGGGATTTTAAACCCAAGCTGTTTATTAGAACATTCAGGAGTCTTTCAATATTTCAGATGACAAAATACATATCAGACCTTAAAGGAACATGGATCTGGGATTTATCTCAGTTTCCCAAGTTATTCAAAAGATAGAAGAGCTGGGCGGTGGTGGCGCACACCTTTAATCCCAGCACTCGGGAGGCAGAGGCCAGCGGATCTCTGTGAGTTCAAGGCCAGCCTGGGCTACTAAGTGAGTTCCAGGAAAGGCGCAAAGCTACACAGAGAAACCCTGTCTCGAAAAACCAAAAAAAAAAAAAAAAAAAAAAAAAAAGATAAAAGAGCAGCCAGGTTGAGCACCATCAACCCCCACCCACATTTAATTGATAACTAAGGCCTGGAGAAGGAAATTGAAAATCCAAGGTCACATGGTTTCTGAGTAGCAAAGCTCACAAGATGAACTCTTTCCTCCATGTCCGCAGTTTCTCTAAGCATGTTATATGACTTCACTCCTTCAGTTTAGGAAGTCTACATATTGTGCTAGCAGGAGAGGGTACCATGTGAGGGAGGCCCTGTGTGGTGTCAGGACGAAGCCACTCCTCTTGTCTCCCTTTGTTGATAGGTTGTCAGAAAACTTGCTATGCCACACCCAGGTAGGCAAATGGTAACATCCTTATAACTATTTCACCCTCAAATGCAGCAGGCCTCCTTCAGAGTGCATGTGTTGTGGAATATTAATGTAAGAGTGTTACATTCACTTATGCTGTGGAATATTTGTTTAATTGTGCAAAGATGTGTGGCATTCTTTTATGTTGCATGTGTTTAACTCTGTAAAGCTGTGTTACTTTGCCTATCTAAAACACCTGATTTGTCTAATAAAGAGCTGAACAGCCAAACTAGGCAGGAGAGAGAAATAGGTGTGGCTAGCAGGCAGAGATTAAATAGGAGGGGAAATCTAGGCTAAAGAGAAGAGGAGCAGAGAGAAAAGGAGAAGGAGAGGAAGACAGCAGGGGCCAGCCATACAGCCGGCCATGGAGTAAGAAGGAAAGATAAATAGAATAAAAAAGATAAAAAGCCCAGAGGCAAAACATAAAGAGAAATGGGATAATTTAAGTTAGAAAAGTTGTGTAGAAACAAGCCAAGCTAAGGCCAAGCATTCATAAGTAAGAATAAGTCTCTGTGTATTTATTTGGGAGCTGGGTGGCAGGACCCCAAATAGTAAAAACCAACTACAGGCATGTGCCTTATTGCCAGGACTGTGGCCATACAAGTTCATCTGCTGTAGCTCTGCTTTAATGACCACAAATTTAAACAAATGAAACATTCCTGAACTTGGATATGAATTAGTGTGTCTCTAGCTGCTGGACTTTGATGCTTTATATACACAGGGGAATATTTCTCAGTTCTAATATGAAGTGAGAGTATGGCTAATATTGGGATACCTTTCCCATCACTACTATTAGCATCTGAATGTGATGAACATCTTGAAACCTTGTAGAGCTGATGAAGAATGGAAATGCTAGCTGAAATTGAGAAATTCTGACTCAACATCTCTTATGTACCAGGCTTTTGTGTGGAGATGCTGTCTCTTTCTGGGACAGCAAGAAGCTGGCCTGGAGTCAAATATGGGTTCAAGGCCAGATCCCAGCACTAACTGGCTATGAGACCACAGACAGGGCACTGGCAAACTGGGTTTACATCTCAAACAGGGCTGGACTGGATAGTCTGACTGTTCTTCATGGTGTAAAATTGCCAGAATCAAGATTAAGAAATAAGACTTCAGGCCTCTTACAGAAAGTTCAAAGTCAATGTCCTGATGCCTACACTGGTGAATTGAGGTCATCTATGTGGAGACCACCTCCAGGACTTAAGTCTACATTGCCCAGAACCTTCAGTGTCTGTGCAAGTAGGAAAGAAAATGTTTTCAGGCAGATCCAAGATAAAGACCAACCTTGGTGCCAGCATTTAAACCAATGGTGACAGATTCTACAGTGAATATGGGCATATATGAAAAGATCTTAGTGTGCTATGAATGAAGAGAAAATTAGAAAAGCACACTGTGCTCTGGCCTTGTCACATTCTGCCTTGATTTCTTTTTCCTCTTGGGAGGAGGAGACACACACCTTGGGTAAAGAGCTCGTGCTAGGCCGCTTCTTGCCATCTCATTTGACATCTAGAGTGGAACCTGGTATACACTGTGCCCAGGTTGTTCAGGCAGAAAGAGAAGACTTAATCTGGTGAGGTAATACACTCTGGAGGTGTAGGCCAGGTTTGTCCCTGTCACTGAACATGGCATCAGCTATCTTTATGTAGCCACTAGACTGGGACAGATTAAGAAAGACAAGTATTGTGAGGCAGACAAGGATATAGATTTACTCCCATTTACCAGAAGTGGCACCTCTAACAAATCATGTCCTCTCTGCTCCTCTGCTTCCTTGGCCCACAGTTGGGGTAAAGTCACCCTATGAAAATGAGGATCACTTACATTCTCAGTTCTTCCTTGTTGCTCACATAATCTTGGACCCTGTTTTGACCTGTTGGAGATATCAGGGATGAGGTGGATGACGCAGTACTTACCAAGTACATACAGCATTGTGCCTCCCCCAGACTGAAGCTCTTTGTAAGTTTCTGCTTTCTGGAACTTCACACAGTAGTAGGCACCAGCATCAGCAGGTGTGACATTATTGATGCGGATGGAAAAGTCCAGGTTGGTTCTCTTTGTAGCATCTGTAACATTTGTGACTCTGGGGAACTTCTCTCCTGTGAAACTATATATTAGGTGCTGACTCTGCCCTGTACCCCTGAACCACTGAATGGGTCCCACAGGGAGCAGGGTGGTCACAGTACAGTTCAGAGTCACTGCATCTCCAGCAGAGACAGAAATTGATTTCACGGGCTGAATCACCTTCAGCTCCTTCTGTGTAGCTGCTCCTGTAGGAAACATCAGTTAGTGCTCATCCTGATGGGAACCCAGAGGATCCTCTAGTTTGTGATCAAATACTGTTATGTACTAGAGCTCAGCATGATGTGATCACAGTTCCACTCTCTTGGGCCTGTTAACAAGAGAATGTAACAGATGAGAAAATGAATCACAGAGACAATGAGAACTTGGCAGTATTTTGATTGAAGGCCCAATTCTGTTTGGAATTCTCATGCTTCATCCAGTATCTGGTTTTCATTTTCTGTGCACATAGCATATGGCACCTCTTATATAATAGTATTAGATGTGATTGCATAATTTTTTTAACCAGTGATATGTAAACATAAGTGCTAGAATAGTTAGTGTACATTTGATCACAAGATTCTAGGTCAGGCCCTTAGCTCACAATGAGGTTGCATTATTATCTGAAGTGATAATGCCACAAATACTTCCCAATCTGCAATAACATGCACCTTAATTTTTAAAATATGTATTATAATCACATTAATTATCTAATTAATTTTATGTGTATGGGTATTTTGCTTTATGTATGTCAGTGCACCAAATGCATGCCTACTGGTCAAGGAAGCTTGAAGAGGGTGTCACCACCCTTGGAATTATAGTTATGTATAGTTACAAGTCACCATATGGGTGCTCCGAATTGAACCTGGGCCCCATGGAAGAGTAGCAAGTGGTCTTAATCCCTGAACCATCTCTCCAACCACAGCATTATAGTAACTTTAAGGATGATGTAATAGATTTTTATAAGGCTAGTGGTCTGACACAACAGAAACATTTTATTTCACACTTTGGAGGTCAGAAGGTCTAGTTTACTGTAATAAGGCAACTGTCACAGGGTCACAGCACCCCACCCTCCAGGAGGCCCTGTTGTTTCCTTGTACATGGTGTGGTCACTAGAGGGCACTGTCCCTTGTCACCTGTCTTCCCATCACAGCCCCTGTTTGCTCAGTGACTCTAAGTCCCACAGCTCTGACACTTCTGATGCTTCTTGTCTGGACTTTATCTCCTAGAGCACTGTACTGTACTTACTGTACTACACTACTGGAAATGATGTAATATATTAATTTTGAAATATTTAAAATATGAAAACCTTCAGGAAGTTCCAAAATTATCAGAAGGACTCATCTCTTACTGCTAGTCTGAGGTGCAGTTAGAGTGTAATGGGGACATTGTAAAAGGTAGACTTCTATGAGGTTAGATGACATGACACCTGAGCCAAAGTTGGGAGCCCGAGGATTACTAAACATAGACCTCAAGCCAGGGAGTTTTCTTCATGGCCAAAGAAGGAACTGAGGACAAACAACCTTTGGAGAATAATGAGGAGGGTCCACTCAGAGTGCCAATAATCCTGCTTGCCATAAGTAGAAGGAAAACAAAGCTCCCTGGAGAAGATCAAGAAGATCAGGGAAGTGTCTAGAACTAATACATGAGTTTCTTTTGCTGTACACATCAAAACCATAATCCCAGTACCTCATAATGTGACTGTATTTAGTACAGGGTCTTTAAAGAGGTATAGGTCAATGGAGATCATTTGTGTGGGAGTTAAGCCATCCTGAATGGTTTTATTTCAAAAAAATGGAGAAGGTCCACAGGGACAAGCTGAGGTAGTGTCATATATGAACACAGAAGGAGAATGTACAACTTACAACAGGAAAAGCAGCCTGGAAGAAATTAGCTCAGTGGACACCTCAGCCCTGAGCTTCCAGCCTCCACAACTGTGAGGAAATGAGTGTCTATGGTTTTGAGCACAAGCCTGCCGTACCCTGTCATGGCAACCCTAGCAATAGAACACAGGAGCCTGGAAGAAAACATAACAGCACAGCCTCTCAAAGAGGTGGTACTCAGTGAGGAGCCTGAAACTAGATAAAAAGGAACTGGAGGACAGAATGAGAAACCTAACTGAGAAGGAATGGTGGCTGGCATTGCCAGAGACACTTCACCCACAGCCCTGCCACTGGCCTGCATGTGAGCCTTGGAGTCTCAGGAAGTGAGCAGAGAGCGCAGTGCTGGGAGCCAAGCAGTCCCATCAGCTGCTTTGGAAGTGACTTATTGGCTCTGGTGTGCCTCAGAGTTACAGTGATTTAAGTGGGATTCTGCTGAAAAGAATTTTGTTAGCTGAAGTATTAGAAATTATGGTTTTGAAACATTACCTTATCAGATGCTTTTAGCCACCTATTGTAACTGATGGACTTGCAGGGCATGGCATAGGACTCTGTCTCTAGGCCCTCAGACAGTGTTCTGACCTTCTCTCCTGTGGCAGTTCTTCTGCTTACCTGGAGTCCTTGAGTTCCATTGGCAGGGGTAGACAGAGGCAGAGAGGTGACCATGT